>NC_051452.1:12828430-12835298 GCF_001649575.2 Kryptolebias marmoratus | reverse complement strand
CAGTGTGGATGTTGGACTAAATAGAAGCTTGATGATGTGACTGCACTTCAAAGTGGAGATGAAGAAGCCTTTTGAAGAGTCTTCAAAAGGTGGACGTTCTTCTGGGTCTTCATAATTGCAGCAACGATGTACTGATCAAAAGAAATGACTTTACAGACATAAGTTATTCTTGAACAGTGAGTTTATTCAAAATAACAGAGTGTGCCGAATCGGGACTTCTGGCCCAATCTGTGAAGATCCCCCGTTTCTCTGGGGCTGCTTCTTTTTATTAACCTTCACCACACCCAGTTGAAGAGTAAAAACACACACGTCCCACTGGGACAGACCTTAACAGTCTGGCTTGAAGTACATTCAATTCCCTTTATGGTGATAAGCTGGGGTCTTCAGACGTGCAACAGATAACTTTCCATATTCGTCTTTGTGCAGTTGCTTTTCGACAACGTGAGCTTAGGAGAACAAAATCCACCTCCCAAGAAGGGATTGTAGCTGAAGACAATGTCTCCACTTGGAAGTCAGGCCCCATCGCAACACAGACACCTCACTTTGAAAGAAGATCAAGTTGCTGCAGCTCATCTTGTCCAAGCAGCAGAGCTGATAGATGCTGAAAAGCTGCTGATCATCCATCAGATGATCAATCAGTTTCAATAACAGTGTGGATGTTGGATTAAACAGCAGCTTGATGATGTGACTGCACTTCAAAGTGGAGATGAAGAAGCAGACTGGATGGTGTCCTCCTTGTTCCTTCTCTTTGAAAGAAGAGAAAAATACAGAGTCAAAATTGGATTTAGATTCTAAAATAACTAATTCTAACCTAACACATGTAACAGACAAGTCAAAACAAAACAGCACACACAATACAAACCAAAACACAAACCAGCTGTCGGGATTTTAACTTTGTCAAAAAGGGAGCAGCTCGGCGACTGACAGACACAGGTGACAAGATATACGGTAAGGGATTTATTTACAATGAATTGTCCAATGAACAACTGGAGCCAGGATCTGAAAGAGAGGACGAGGGTAAGTTTATTAAAGTCTCTTCAGGAACTGACATGCAGAGGTGATTACAAGGATTTTCCTGGTGAGTCTTTCTTACAGAGAAGAAGTTTGAGTCCAGCGTGGAAGAGGAGGTTTAAGGTGAATACTTGCTGGTGGTGATATTTCCTGTTCCATGGTTCCGGATGGCTGAACGTAAGTGAGTCCTCCACAGGTAGCACCAAACGGTGAGGCAGACAGGCTCAGGTAGGTAGCTCAAGGTACTTAGCTCGTGGGTGGCACAGGATATCAATCAGAACTGGATTCTCAGGATCACAGGTACTTCTAATGGAGAACAGAAACACAAAACACTCTGAGGAACTATCTCCAAAATAAACAAGGTAAGTAGTAGGCTTGAGAGACATTACCACTAAGGCAAACAATGCTCCAGCGGTGGTCTGATCGCCACCACAACCTTAAGTACACAAGCTTCTTGATGAGCCTAATCTTCTGCAGGTGTGGAAGGAGTGATGACTCAGCCAATTGGAAAAAACAGGACGGCCCACCAGGAAGTAAATTCACAGATCACCACAACAGCAAAAAAAAGGAACTCCTTCACCCCTCTTAGGAAAGTATTTAAACCATGCTACATGATTTAATTATAGGTACACCAGTATATAGATTTACTGAGGTCAGAGTAAACTTTAGACTTTGCCTTTTAATTGAGACGTTCCAATCAAAAATCTATCTTTTATTTATTTATTTAAAGTGAATATCATAACGCATAAAGTTCAGAAGTATAACTCAGCAAACAACCTGTAATGTTCCATTCAGTTAAAATCTGGGTCATTTCCTGTGACATTTTTCTTGGTTTGGTGAGCTCTTGACATGTAGGCTCTGAGGTTTTCCTCTTCTCCCATTAGTTTGATGAGAATATTGTCTGTATGTACATTGGTAGGAAATGTTTCTTTCAAAACTCTCCACATCTGACCTCTGTGTGCCACAAACAGTTCTGCGTCATTCCTTGTAGTTGCAGTGTAGCAGTTTCTCTAGGATATCTTCTATAGCTAGAACCCAAGGAGATTATCCAGAAGTCTCTTTATGTCTCCCATGACTGGCTGTGTCCCAGTCAAAGCCTATTCCAGCTTTGAAATCTATGGCTGTGCACCATCTTGAAACATAGGCAACTTCTCAATTATGTCTGTCGTATCAGTACTTTGCCAAGGCTTTTACTCCAGATTCTGTCCTCAAATCGGTACTGAGGCCATCTTCTTTGCCTCTCTCTTGCACAGGTTATATCTTCCAGAGCTGCCATGAAGAGCTTTGTGCTTTTTCATTTCTTTTTCTTTTATCTTTAATTTCTTTATGTGCTCTGTCAGAAACTGCTGGTCCTCATAGCCATTTTCACACGACATTGATCTTCAACAGCTTCGATCTCTTTTAAAGCTCGATAAATGTCTCAATCCCTGGGTGACATAGGGGTATAAGAGAAGGAACACTGACAGTCAGAGTCCTCGTCATTGCTTCTAGAATCTGTCACTAGTGTCATCATCCACTGGAATCATCTTCTCCATCTGTCCGACGTTTATTGATTTTATGAATGGATGAATGGGTGAACATCATGGCAAGGGCGGTCATCATAGTCAGGGCAGATGAGACAGATCACCACCATTTTGTGTGTGTGTGTGTGTCAATGTAATTATAACTATAAAATAATAAGAATAAATAATGATTTGATTTTTCTTCATTTTATTTTATTTTTTCCATTTTAGGCCTGCAAGTGAATCAGACCCAGAATGGGAAGCTGCTGGATGACCAATCAGAGCACAGGGGAACTGTGATATGTGCGAATTTACGGGGCTTTGTGCTGCAGAGGTACTGTTATAAAAAGGGGCACACTACAAATATGTAACTAAACACTGAATTTTAAGTATAAACCGTAAAATGGTTTGTAAATAGTTTAATGTGTGGCAGTAGTGTGTAACTAGTTTGTGTCAGTGTAATTACTTTTTCATATTTTCTCATTAAATATACATTTTGACAAATTTAACTTGTTTTGGAACATTTTTTATGATGCACAATAGAAAAATAAGCAATTTATTGTGTTTATGCATCCTCTACTGTATAACATTCATGTCTAGAGGCACCTTCATGGCTAAAGGCACCTTCTTTTGTTTTTTTAAAGCTAAGAGGCAAGTGATCTCTTCCTTCACGTCCGATGACGCCTTGACTAAAATTTGTCACAGGAGAATTTTAGTCAATCTGTACGCTCAAGTATGAAGTCTCAACTGTGCGAGGACAGTGCACTCGGAGTCCATGCGTTTCACGGAGTACACACAGTACGCCAGAGTATGTTGGGGCCTAATGATGCAAGCAGTGCAGCTTTGTAGTTTACCAAAGACGTACTAAAACATTACAACTTCTTACATATATAAGGCGCTCCAGATAATAAGGTGCACTGTCGTTTTTTTGAGAAAATTGAAGGCTTTTAAGTGCGCCTTATAGTCTGGAAAATATGGTATTCCAAAAACCATTAGTCTAATCAGAAACTGATTAAATGTTTAAATGAAGTTTTGCTGATTAATGATTTGATTAATTATATTTTACTGACAGACAGTGTTCCTACATGTCCCAACCACAACCTGTGTGTAAGAACACTTTGTAACTTTAACATGGGGCTCTTTTGTCACAAGGCGTGGAGACAGAGGTGAACCCAGAGCGCAGACTCATGTTTTAACTTAAAGAAAACAATTTATTTAACTTAAATAATCAAACAAAAAGGCTGGCGAGGCAGCAACACTAACACTAAAAATACAAAACTAGAAACAAGGTATAACATGGAGAGGGACCAGAAATCAACAGACAAAGCGGAACGAAATGACCCTGTGGAGAATGAAGAACAAAGACCGGTATTTAAAGACTGAGGATCAGGAGGAAAATGGACACAGGTGAGTGATTGCAAACAGGTGAGAATGATGGCAGTGATTGAGTTGTTATGGTAATGTGGGTGTGGCATGAAAGACTGGAATGTAACAGAACGGCAAGGTATGGAAGAATGAGGCGTGGCAAGTTACTGGGGGAGGTGAAAGTGACAAGACATGAACAATTTAGGATAAACAAAGCAGAACAAGAACTATAAAACCAAACAAAAACATCAAAACCATGACATCTTTTTATTGTTTATTGGCTCTTAATAACATTTATTTATGAATTTTATTGTTTTGTTTTTATTTCACCTGTTTTCATTTATTTCTTGTAAGTTTTACTCCAAACACAGAGAGAGACATTGTAATTCTGTTTGATGTTTCCATATAATAACAATAAAGTTTGATTGTTAAGAATGATCGCAATATAAAGTTGACTGAAGTGACGTCATGCAGTTCATCAGTTCACCACCAGAGGGAGACAAACTCTGAAAATCACCGTCACTGACAACTTCAGAAGAAGACAAAAACATGAAGCTGCTGCAGCTGTTTACCTTCACACACAGTACTACTACTACGAATCATAATAATAATAGTAATAATATTATTAGATAGATAGACAGACAGACAGACAGATAGATATTCCAGTCCCTTGCTTGGCAGAGAACTATCCTTTTTTACCAGTTTGTCCAGGTGCTTACAGTAATTGTCTGTAATGACACGCCCAACTGACAGCAGCATGCAAAAGGGAACTCACAAAGTCAGAATGATATAACATTCCAACATTTACCGACATTCAACAAAAGACCTGAGACGCCTGAGGAAGAAGAGGCGGCTCTGCCCATTTCTGTAAGCTATCTCATTGTTTACACATGAAACAAGGACTGCTGGGAAACAGAGTTCTAATCAGGAAGCAGGAAGTTGTCTGCAACAATGTGGGAGATAAAGCAGACAGGACTGAGTTTGGACAGCAGAGAGAAATGAACAGCTCCTGCTGGGAACCAGCTGATGTCCACACAGAGCCACACTCCACCACTGAGAATCAAAGAGCTGCTGAAGCGTGTGTTTGTCAGGAGAAGGCTTCATGTGTTCAGACGGGAACTTTCCTCTGACTCCCACTCAGTCTGACCCGTCACACCACATATTTTCACACTGAACACATGAAGGTGTGGCTGCACACACTCTGATCAGCAACAACAGTCAGTGCGTCACCTGCAGCAGGCAGCAGTCAGAGCGCTCTCAGTTTGGAGCTTCAGGGAGGGATTCAGACGTTTTCACACACTTCTTCTTCAGCACTTTGGACTGTTTGAACAAACTGTAAGTTTGCTTTGTTTCATCCTTGAACTTTGTCTTCAGGAACTTTCCTGTTTGTTTCTGCTCTCTAATGTTTGGAGAACATGTTGACTTCTTATTTCAGCACAAAGTTTCATCACTCTGCTGTTTGAAGACAAATCTACAGGATTATTAGATTATTGATGAACTGGAATCAAACAACATGATGAACAGCTGATGTTTATTTGTTTTCTTCACTAAACAAACTGAGTCATGTTTTTATTTCCTGAAATCAAACTGTCGTCTCCACCATTAAAGTCAGACACAACAGCTTCCTGCTGTCAGTCCTTTCGAAGCAAAATGACATTAATGTTGGTTCAGATGTGTTTAATATTAGTCAGGTTGTGAAGTTGTGTGGAGCTTTGATGGAGCAGATAATCCACTTGTATAATTTGATGGTTGTGAAATAAAGCAGTGTTCATTCTGCTTCACTTTAGTCTTTGGACTTCCTCCATTGTGCAGCTGCAGCAGGAAACACTTTCACTGATCAGGGCCTACAGTGTGTGATTCTGCAGCTCCTTAAGTCAGACTTTCCAGTCAAACTGGAATTACTTCATTCCTTTAACATCATCCTTTTGTCATAATGGAGGAATTGACTCTGGTGCAGACACAATTACCAAGTAGTCGAGGGAAAGTTTTAACAGATTTTATTTTAAAACTTAAGGCACTTGAATGATGTCTAACTTTCTTAAATGTATTTTTGCAGCTGTCCCATAAACTAAACTTCCATAATATGTTTGATCTGATTAATCCAGTATATATCTTTTTAAATGTTCCTCTATCTTTCTAAAATCAAAAACAAACTAGGTAAAATTTATTTTTGGCAAGTCAAACTTATATTTGAGATATTTGAATTTTTTTTTTTTCATTTCAGATATTTAATATAACACTTATTGATAGTAACTGATTGTAGATGTCTGAAATGTGAGTTTCTTCTGATAAAAATTCTATTTAGGATCTACAATATTCATTCTAGTAAGGAAAAATGCACTTGTGGTTATCTGCAGCTGAAACCCCAATAAAAAAGAATGAGAGAAAGTGACAGTATTTGTCCTGGGAAGAATCCTTTTAAAAGCAATAATGTCATAGACCGACCTCCTGCCTATGCTATGACCCCAACGAAGACAGTTGTAACAAAAATGACAGATTATATGCTTGCAATTGCCATTTTCTCAAAGAGCCCCACCAGGTAAACCTCCTGCAGAGCCATGAGAGCCGAGCTCTGGAAGCGCAGGTCGGTCTTGAAGTCCTGGGGGATTTCCTGAACCTGAAGCTGGAAGGGCAGCTTCTAGATGAGCAGCTCAGTGGACTTCTGATAGTGGTGGATCTCCCTGAGAGCCATGGTACCGGGCCTGTAGCAGTGAGGCTTCTTTACTCTGCCGGCGCTCTTGCAGGTGGCTCTGGTGGCGAGTTGCTTCCTGGGAGCTTTACCTCCGGTGGATTTACAGGCCACCTTGTTGTCATGGTTACGGATCATAACAAAATGTCCAAAAGTAAAAAGGCTTCAGTAAAAATCCTTCCAGCTGCACAGTATCTGATACCAGAGGAAATACAGGTGCTGGTCATAAAATTAGAATATCATGAAAAAGTAGATTGATTTCAGTAATTCCATTTAAAAAGTGAAACTTGTATATTATATT
>NC_051452.1:12827329-12828330 GCF_001649575.2 Kryptolebias marmoratus | reverse complement strand
CATCGGGCTCAGAGGGAAGGAAGCAGCAGACAGGGCAGCAAAAACAGCAACAAAGGAGCAAATCAGCTTCACAAGATCCATCAGGAGATCAGAAATAAGAAACTGTCACAGCTTCACTGCTCCTGCCTCGCACCCGGTGTCATCCCCTGCCTGTCAGTCATGGGCCCAGTTCCATCCCACGCCCATGTTTCTATGTCAACGTAATCATTGCCATTAGTTTCACCTGTTGCCACCAGTATTTATATTCTAAGCCCACAGCCACAAGTTGCCAGATTATTGAACAGTCTAACCTAGTAAATGTCCAGCGTACCACAGTCTTTGTTTGCCTTTTTGATCTTGAACCTTCGCCTGAACCACGACCACCGCCTCTTGCCTACTCCTTGTCTGATAACTCCTCGACCTCTGATTCACGGTGACCAAACTCTCTGCTCGTCTATGGACATTGTCTTTTGGATTACCCTTCACTTTATTTGGTTGCTCTCCCTTGACTTCCTGGTACTGACCCCTTGCCTGGCTCCGGACTTCTCCTCACGCCCAAGCCCCTGCTTAACAGCTATCGCTGTTAACCGCCACACGACCGTTACGGTCTTACCAGTTCTGGTCCCGGACTCCACCCACGACGTGAGTGCCAAGCTCCTTGGGCTAGTTACTGTTAGTTGCCGCTCTACAATAAAACTCTTAAAACTTCGTCTGTGTCTGCGTACTCTGAATCCTGTCAAGCTCTGCCTTGTCAGAAACACTGTCCAACAGGAAGTGAAGAGAAAATGTCCGAAACAATGAGAGGAAGACAGCAGAGGAAGATGGTTTCACAGGATTCAGGAGGGAGTTGGAGAAGTGAGAGCAGGAGGGAGGAACAGAAGAGAAGAACCATGAAGAACCAGACTGGACTGAACAGAACATTCTTCAGAATCCAACAACACAATCCAGGGAAATGTGAGGAAACAACACAACATGTTATTATGGGCTGTCAGAAATATGAACAACACACAAGATCTGGGATG
>NC_051452.1:12824950-12826794 GCF_001649575.2 Kryptolebias marmoratus | reverse complement strand
TGTACTGAGGATATAACAGGAAGCATGTAGTGGCAACACTTCGCCACAAGAGGGCAGATCGAACTCATCGTTCACTCCTGACCAGCAAGCTGACAGCAATCAGTGCTGCGTTTGGTTGTTGAAGAAAAAGATTGAAAGTTTGAAATGGACCTACAGTTTAACTCTAAAACTAAACTGTTTGGTTTCTTCTGTTTGAATATAAGTAAGAAAGTTTTTTGTAAACTTAATACTAATAATAGTCAAGTTCCATATCTACAGCTGTAAATATTCCATGATAAAACCCAGATTTACAGGTTTTATTTTGTTTGCTTGTTTTGTTTTTTCACTTATTTTCCTTCTCATCGCTCCACTTTAAATTACTCTACCAATGCAAAAGCCTGAAGGACTAAAACACTCTGTAATGAATGTCTGCTGTAACCTGCCCGGACCACATTTTCACTTTCATTATTTGCTTGTATTTCTATATTCTCATGCTGCCTTAAGTCTCGACCTGTTTGCTGTTGTAAGATTTTGTTGTACTTACTTCGTATAAATTAAGGTTGTCTGGTGCACTTCTGTTTTGTGGAGTAAGTTTGCATCTCTTTCCTTACTTGCTGATGTTTTTTATTTTTGCTGCATTTTCTTTGCATTCTTTTCTTGTGTTTGTGTGTTTTGAAGTTTGCAGCATTCATGTGTTTGTGGCGTGTTTATCCATTTGTAGTTCGCTCCGCAATTTGCTGTTCGTTTGCACCTGTCAGCCACCGTACAACGACCACATGAAACACAGAGTGCTTTGAAATGACCGTCGTCCTCACGCTCCCCCCTTAAACGAAAGGGGCCCCCCTGACAGCTGATTGGCTGTCAGAAAAGTGCCGACAGCTATGGGGTTCCATTAGTGCCAAAAATATGTTTATGTGTCTATGTAAGCCGTGTATGTAGCATGCTTATGGGGTTCCATTAGTGCCAAAAATATGTTTATGTGTCTATGTAAGGCATGTATGTAGCATGCTATGTATATGTTAAGTGATATGTAGCATGCTACATAGACGCATAAACATATTTTTGGCACTAATGGAACTCCATATACCACACATATATTATCAAACTATTTAATGGTCCATTTGACCTAACCATTGAAAACATGGATGAAATAAGAAATCTGAAACAGATAAAATACATCTAAAACACAGTTTAATATATATAATTAAACAACCTAATAGTTGTTTGTTGTTTATGTTTTTATATCAGTAATGTTTAACAAAACAAACCTGTTCAAAGCTTCAAAATATTTCTTGTAGTTATCACAGGCAATCAGAAAAGCCTCTTTGTCTGTTAGCAAAATATCTCATGAACCAATGTACGGATGTTTTTGAACCTCTCAGAAAGTAATCACTGGAGGTACATCTACAACTGGTTATCTTTTGGAGCCAGCCTGATTCAAGATGGCCACCACAGTCAACCGACCTGTTCATTTCAGATGAATTGTGATGATGGGAATTTTTCCCTGTTTGGGAGAAAAGAAGTGAAGTGTGAAAATCTCCTCTAGTTTGATGAAAAAGTCCAACTAAAGAAGCCTGTAAAGCAGCAGCTGCTGGAGTCTTAATGTTGGAGACGAGGAACTGAGACTCTTTCAGGGTTTTCTGCAGAATCCTGACTTACTGGATGGTTTCCAGACAGGAAAAAGTGCTGTTTGGAAAAAACTCTTAGCAGAACTAACGTAGTGGACCTGATGGTGGAGATGCTCTACAGATGCACGGGTTGAGACAATAATGACTGCAGAGGAGATAAATAGGAATGAAGTTCAGCTGGAGAGAGAAAAACTAAAGGAAAAATCCTTCTATGTACACACACTATGCAGGTGCAGC
>NC_051452.1:12820549-12824619 GCF_001649575.2 Kryptolebias marmoratus | reverse complement strand
AGTTCCTGACAGTGACCACTGGAGGGCAGTGATGAGGATCTTTTCTCTGTTCCAGTCCAGTTTCATCCACATTAAAATGAAGCAGGAAGGTTTTTGTTGAACACATTGAGATGAATTATAACTAGAGACAGGACCAGGAGCTGGAAGCTGAAGCCACAAAGGATGAGTGTCCCCTAGTGGCTGCAGTACAGTTTTTAAGGCCTGCCCATCCATGGGAACAAATGAAATTACATTAAAACTTTTTGACTAAAAAAGGGTACAGCCCCACGTCCCTGGTGCACAGATGCTGGCTCCAAAAATACAACATGGTAGCTCCAAAAAATTGAAAGTTTGGCTTCAATTTTGAACAGCAGGAGGAAGCAGAGATGCTTCGTCCATCTTTATTAATGTTGATAGTTGAACCCTTCATTGTTAGTATCAGTGAGGTTAACAAATGTTTTCAGGTTTACCACGAAAAAAAAATAAAATTCTGTGACAACCCCAACATTTCCTGAAAGTTTCATCCAAATCTGTTGATTAGTTTTTTAGTAATCTTGCTAACAGGCGGACAAAAACCAACGCTGCTGAAAACATAACCTCCTTGGTGGCGGTAATAAAATAAACTAGGAGGATCTGAAACATTTAAAAACGTCATGCAGTTCATGTATTCACCACCAGAGGGAGACAAATCTGAACTAAACAAGAATCTACAGAAGAGGATTGATGTCAGCCCAGCAACAAGGAAACAATCATGTCATGTTAGAACATGAAGGTTTGTGCTCAAACAATATCTTTTCTACATTTGAACAAAATATTTTCGCATTTTTACAATATACATACTTATCACTCTATAACAAGAAACTTTTCATTGTAATATATTATATTGTAATAACATTTTGTTCAAAGATGAAAGTTTTATTGTTCAAACGTTTCCGTTCTATCAACATGTGTTGGTAGCAGGCAGAGGTAGAGACACTCCCGGTCCACTCTCTGCCTCTCAGCTGCCTGCACTTTGGCCACAAACACAGATACCCACTGCTGAGATTTCTCCATCATGGTGGACCTGAAGAGAGCCTCTTATGGATGGAACAGGTGCGTGGAAGTGGACATTTTACAAGGATAGTTGTAAAACCTGCTTGTCCCGCTGGTATCAGGTCTTAAAATGTCATGTTCTGCTCAGTTTGCTCATTAGCTCTGCACTTTGTGACAGTCTCTGTTTACCTCTTCATCATCAAGCCTGTGACTACATGAAGCTGCAAACAGAGGCCTAAACAGTTCTTAGATGTGGAGTTAATAAAGGAGGAGCAGCTTATTGAACTGCTGCTGACTGCGTTGTTTCTGCAGAAACCTGCTGCCGCGTTAAACAGCGTCCCACTTGTGCAACTGCTTCCAGAGAGAAGGTCCAGACATTCAGCTTCATCTGAACAACACTGATGAAAAGTTCATCTTCTCATCAGACCGAGGATGGATTGTTGTCAGACTGCAGGAGCTGAATGGTGCCTTTACTGTCTTGAAAAGGGATGTTGGATTTATCATGGCATCCTTGCAGATTGATGGAGTCTCTGATTGATGTTGCTGATATTTGAAGAGGAAGAAAAACAATGTTTATATGACTCCTACTACAATAATAACAACAGACTCATAAAATGACAAGAAAACCTAATGAGCACGACCAAAACTCAGTTAAATAGTTTGTTAAACTGATGAGTTTCCACATCCAGCAGTTTAAAGGAACCCAGATATCTGGATATGAGAGCTGGAGGTGAGGAGTTGTAGAAGAATTTTAATACAACCTGTGATGTGGTTTTTGTTACGTATTTAATTCATTTAAAATATGTCTTTTTCAGCAGCCTTAGAGCTCAGACCCTGTTTCAGGGAATACATATATTAATTTTAACATTTTGTTAGGACTCTGCTAATTGATCCAATATTGAACAGGAATAAATGCATTATTTGCACTTTTGAACCAATCCTTCTACCAATATGACAGAAAATGTTTGTTTTTTTATTTCCTCTTGCAGGGAATTAGGGAAAAAATTATAGGAGTTCTCAAGAGGTTTTTCCTTTGTTTTGTTAAATAAAATGCAGACAAAGAAAAGTTGTTTAACTTTATTGTTGAATAAATACATGTTTTTATACGCTTCTGTTTTATAAAAGACTCTTTTAATGATGTTAGTAGTTTCAGAGTATTATCATCCCAAATAATGACAGAAAACAACATTTAAAACCAGAAGATTGGAAACATAATTTCATGTATGTATCGGATCAGGACTGAGAATTATGAAGTGGTGAACCTTTTAAAGTGATCTGAAGCTATATTAAAACTGACTGACTGATTCACATAAAACATATACACATAAAACGTCTCAAGTTCAGGATTTCAATTCGGAGGAACTTTTCTGTCTTTTTCTGAACTAAAATGTTTCAATCCAATGGCTGCTCTGTCTAACTACATACATGTTGATTTTACAGCATTTTTACTCCCAGGAGGCAGAAGGTTTTGCTGAAGACATTTAAAGCTTCCTCTTTCCAGAAGATGAAATCAAAAAGCTACTAATTATATATTTTTGTCTTTTTAGCATAAATCTTGTTCAAAAAGTCAGGAGCTGACATCCTTTGAGCTTGAGGACCTTCTGCCTCGTCTCATTTTCATTTCCAAGTCTTTAAGTTTGTGTCTCTCAGAAAGAGATCCAGTTCTGTGGCTTCATTTGTTCTGGTTGGTGGGAGGAAGACGATTTCTGACATTAGAGGACAACACAAGCTGAAGACTGTTTGATCACAAGGAGAAGCTCGGATCTGTTGGAGGGCTTGCTTCCAAACATCCACAGGCTCCTGGAAAACCTCTTTCAGGTTATCCTGTCCTCCAGGAAGACGAGGGACGGTGGACAGGAGAACTGGACGTCCACTTGGAGCTCCTGCAGATAATGTGGCTGTTCCAGAAATGTGCAACTTGCTGCTGCTCCTTCTGTAGAAAAACCAAACAAAACCCTGATATTAAAGGAGAAGAACAAGTTCTGCTTGGCTCAACATGAAACACAGAAGCATTAATAGATGAAAAGGACAAGTTGGTCCATGTTGTCCTTCAGAGGTAGAATGAGTACTACAATAATTACTCAAGTAAAAGTACAGTTACTCTGTTGAAATTTTGCTCAAATGCAAATAAAGTCACTACTCAAGTAAAAGTAAAAAGTAAGTCATTAAAAATGTTCTTTGAGTAAAACTTATTTGCTTTTATTTTCCAGCAGCAGGACGTCTCTCCTGTGATGGACAGCAGGACTTTTTTTTTCAAATTGAGCTCTTAAATGAAATAAAAAGTCTCATAATTGCACAAGCAATTACAAAAAGAAAACATGTCTACATATGGTATTTAAAACACTTAGAGAGAATAAATTGTCATTTCAGATCAGACCATCTCACAGTTCTGAACTTGATCAACAACAGAACATGTTGAAGCACAAAGCAGCTGCTAGAAAACCTCCTAAATGACCTGCCCTGCTCTGGGTTTTCATCACAGGTCATTTTTGTGGCTACAGTCAGACAGTTCCTGCTCACAGAGACATAAGACGGTATGAACCTTACTTTCAAACCAGTGGAAGGTCTGAATATTTGTCAGACTTCTATTATAAAGAAGCTCAGGGGTCCTGAGGTTCTGATGCAGGTCAGTGGATCACCAGAGGGCTGGACTATGAAGTGAGGTTAACAGTTTACCTGCTATGATGAGATGAAAATCTGAGTTTTCAGAATCACAGAGGAGGATTACTTTGAGCCTGTTTAAATCACCATGGTAACAGAGACTGAGTTTGAGCCTGGTTAGTTCAATAAAGTTGAATCTAATCTAACTGGTGTGTGTGAACACGGTTAAATGAGTGTGTGACGCTTCACTCAGATATGGATGGTAGAGTCAGTGTTGGTGAGGAGAGAAAAACTGACCTTTGAGCAGCAGAAACACACCCACAGATAAACTCCAGTAAATGTTGAAGCATCATAAAGCCGGTTCTTCCTGTAGAGCAGTAAATGTTAACCTTGAGTTCAGAGTCCATTCTGAGTGGACAGAGAAGAAGAAGGACGACTGAAAGCTGAATCAGGGTGAG
>NC_051452.1:12817148-12819625 GCF_001649575.2 Kryptolebias marmoratus | reverse complement strand
CCGATTCAACAGGCAGGATATGACCCACACAGCTGAAAGGATTCTGAACTGATTTCTCTGAATATAATGTTTAAAATCTACACATCAGAGCTACTTCTATACCTTGAGCCTCACATTAAACTAGTAGAAGTCTGCTTCTGTCAAACAGACAGTCTTTGGTAAACCTGTGCACCTGTAAGCTGCTCTCTGATTGGTCCATCCATCTGACCTGAGCTAAAGGCAGTCAGGCTGCAGGACGGACAGAAGACAGCAGCTAAAGTTATATCAGCTAAACTCACTACAAGAGTCAACAGGTCTCTGTCAAAGACCAAAGAGATGAAAAGTAAATTTAGAAATCTGACAAATTCAAAACGACTGAACTAAAAAGTATTTTTGTTCACTTTGTCAACAGCAACCAGTTTTTAATGATGTTATGTTGAAAAGTATTGGCGTTGTAGCTGTTTTTGGTAAAAAATAATTGCTTGTAGTATCACAAGATGTCATGATGGTCAAAGTATGTGTTGTCAATGACCCTAAACTACGACCACATCAACTTTCAGCTGGATGTCTGTAAAACTGACTGAGTTACAGATATTTTGATGTTGGCTAATGTTGCTGCAGCAGCCATCTTGAATTTGTTTGGATCTAAAAATTAAACAGATGTGTTCTGAACAAAAACGCAACACTTTTGTTTTTGCTCCCATTTTTAATGAGTTGGACTCAAATATCTAAGACTTTTTCTATGTTCACTATATGCCCTTTTCTCTCAAATATTGTTTGAGAGAAAAATATCTCCTTCACATCGAGTTGTTCAGGTTGTTGATCGTTGTCTGTGGAATGTTGGTCCACTCCTTTTCAATGGATATGCCAAGTTGCTGGATATTGGCAGGAACTGGACCATGCTGTTATATACACCGACTCAGAGCATCCCAAACAGACTCAATAGGTGACATGTCCGGTGACTATGCTGGCCATGCAGGAACTGGGATGTTTTCAGCTTCCAGGAGTTGTGAACAGATCCTTGCAACATGGAGCCGTGCATCATCCTGCTGCAACATGAGGTGATGGTTGTGGAGGAATGGCACAATAATGGGCCTCAGGATCTCGTCACGTATTTCTGTGCATTCAAAATGCCATCAATAAAATGCACCCGTGTTCGTTGTCCATAACATACGACTGCCCATACCATAACCCCACCTCCACCATGAGCCACTCGATTCACAACGTTGACATCAGCAAACCGCTCAGCCACACGACACCATACACACAGTCTGCCAGCTGCCTTTTACAGTGAAAACCAGGATTCATCCGTGAAGAGAACACCTCTCCACGACATTAAATGTGAGCATTTGTTAACGCAAGTTCTCAACAATGACGAACTGAAGTCAGGTGTAGACAACAAGCTTCCAGATGAGCTTCCCTGAGACAGTTTCTGACAGTTTGTGTAGAAACTCTTTGGTTATGCAAACCGATTGTTGCAGCAGCTGTCCGGGTGGCTGGTCTCAGATAATCTTGGAGGTGAAGATGCTGGATGTGGAGGTCCTGGGCTGGTGTGGTTACACACAGTCTTTTGATGAAGGCTGCAGCTGTGAGGCTTAGGCTTTTATTGTGGCCAGCCTGAGGCGCACCTGTACAATAATCATGCTGTCTAATCAGCATCTTGATATGCCACACCTGTGAGGTGGATGGATTATCTCAGCATAGGAGAAGTGCTCACTAACGCAGATTTACACAAATTTGTGAACAATATTTAAGAGAAAAAGACCTATTCTGTGCATAGAAAAAGTCTCAGATCTTTCAGTTCAGATCACAAACAAAAACAAAGTTTTGTTTATATTTTTGTTATTTATATATATTACATATATACACTCCTGATCAAAATCTTAAGACCAGTCAACAAATTGTAAGAATTTGCATTTTGCACTATTGGATCTTAAGAAGGTTCTAAGTAGAGCTTCACAATGTTAAAAGAAGAAATCAGCGTAAGAGACAAAAACTTTTGAGCTGCATTTACACTCAAACATGATTTTTTCAACTGATCAAAAGTTTAAGACCATAGCTCAAAAAATCCAAAAAAACCCCCAAAACAGAAATCAAAGTGTCAAAAAAAGGACTCAGTAATGAGCAGTGGCGGCTAGCCAATAGAGGGCGCTATGGCGCCGCCCCACCACTCACATTGCCATGAATAAGACGTAAAAAAAAAAAAAAAAAATTAAATAGTACATTAAAAATATTTCGAAAATATATTTATACATATTTTTAGTTGTGTAAGATAAATATTTTATAGTTAATGATCAGTAAAGTTGTTTCGTTCTTCGACGTTGTCTGATTGGTGATGTTTTTCCGCCCCTGGGGCGCAAAAATCTTTGTCCATAGACTCTCGTTAAAAGTTGTACATGCGCAGTAGAACAAGAGACAAGAGTCTAGTACAAGAGATAGGACCGTTCAGGGTGCACCTCTCCTGCACCCAGAGCTTAACGCAGCTTGGTTTGCATTTC
>NC_051452.1:12813940-12815649 GCF_001649575.2 Kryptolebias marmoratus | reverse complement strand
CTACCACTTGACTTTTTTGTTCCATAACCCTCAGGATCATTTAAAAAATGCAAAATGACTGTCTTACTGCGTCCAACCTCAGCAGCGATGGCACTTTGTGAGAGGCCTTGCTTATGCAGCTCAACAATCCTACCACGTTCAAAGTCAGTGAGCTTTTTTTGCTTTTGTCATCAGGAGGTCTTGACAGTGTAAAGACTTGACAGAAAATGACATGGAATCCAGATTTTTGCATAGCTTTTGGCTTTTAAAGACTATGGTCTTAAACTTTTGATCAGCTGAAAAAATCATGTTTGAGTGTAAATGCAGTTTGCAGAAAATTCCCAGCTCAAAAGTTCTTGTCTCTTGCACTGATTTTTTTCCTTTAACATTGTGAAGCTCTACTTAGAACCTTCTTAAGATCCAATAGTGCAAAATGCAAATTCTTGCAATTTTTTAACTGATCTTAAGATTTTGATCAGGAGTGTATATATGTATATTTATAGCTAACATTTAAAACCTGTCCTTTGTTTTATGATATATTTTGCTCATAAAACCTAAAAACCTAAAAACACAAAAGACAAATGCAACAGAAAAATGCTGCAAAAGAAAAATGCTACAATCACACAAAATAGACAGAAGCAAAATCATACAACCAGCAAAAGAAATGCAAAGGAAAAATGTTGCAAGTACCAAAACACCAGCAAGCTTCAAACTCACTCAAAAACAAAAATGAAATAGTGTCCATGTCATGTGAACCTCTGACCAGAAGTTAATGTTAAATATTTCCACTAGACTGGACTAATAAGACACACCTAATTGTATCTGATTTAATTGTATTTTATATTTTTATTAATACTTTTATGAAAAAGTATTGGTTTTTTTTTCTAAAAAGCTTTTCATGTCTTGAGAACAGGTAAAGAAAAACTAATGTTGAACTGTTTTATTAGTCTCTCATTAGTCTCGTCTAACGAAAAATTCAACATTAATTTTCCATTGGTACTTGCACCAATTTTCCTTTGCATTTGTTCGATTGAGCGTTTTTGCTTGGGTCTAATTTCTGTGATTGCAGCATTTTTCTTTGACAGCATTTTTCTGTTGCATTTGCTTTTTTTTTGTTTGTTTGTTTTGATGTGTGCATCATTCATGTGTTTGCACTGCGTTTCACCGTTTGCAGTTTTAGTTATTTTCTGTGCATTTACACCTGTTGGTCACCGTACCCTTGGTATCAGTGTGCTGAAAAACACTAAGTGCTACGATTATAATACCTACACTAATGTATCTGAATTATTTATAAAACATCTAATGTCATCTTAAACTGACATTAAGCGGTTCTTAACTTTACCCTCTGAGGGGGACAAATTATTAAAGAAGGTTCAGTTCATCCTACTGATGCACATCCCAACTGCTTCAGGCTCACCTAAAAGAGTTGGCTCCAGAATGGCTCCTCGTTTAGTCCTATTGATTGTGTTGATAGCAAACAAATCAGCTCATGAGCTTCTTATAATTAAGCGATGAGAACCAGTTTTCATTTGTGAGGACTGAAATGAATCTACATGTTGAGAGGAGAGTGTTCTTCTTCAGCACTTTGGACTGTTTGAACAAACTGTAAGTTTGTTTTGTTTCATCCTTGAACTTTGTCTTCAGGAACTTTCCTGTTTGTTTCTGCTCTCTAATGTTTGGAGAACGTGTTGACTTCTTATTTCAGCACAAAGTTTCATCACTCTGCTGTT
>NC_051452.1:12812438-12813840 GCF_001649575.2 Kryptolebias marmoratus | reverse complement strand
GGACGGCGACGCCTCTCAGCCAGTCTCCGAGGGGGTCGCGGACGGCGACGCCTCTAAGGAACTTCCCGGGTACCACGCCTTGCAGCCTCCAGGGTCATCATGCCCTTTGTGGTGTTGGCCCCTAGGACCCTTGGGGCTGTTAGACTGCCCTGCTCCTGCCACTACAGGAGGGTCTGACAGGACGCCTCACTCCTCTCTGCTCCGCTCTCGCCTGCCTGATCGACACCTGATCCGGCCGCTTGGACTTTTGTTCCACCGTGGGCGGCGCCCGGGCCGTCCCCCTAGACTTTTGCCTCTCCGAGGACGGCGCCCGGGCCGTCCCTCTAGACTTTTGCCTCTCCGAGGACGGCGCCCGGGCCGTCCCCCTAGACTTTTGCCTCTTCGAGGACGGCGCCCGGGCCGTTCCCCTAGACTTTTGCCTCTCCGAGGACGGCGCCCGGGCCGTTCCCCTAGACTTTTGCCTCTCCGAGGACGGCGCCCGGGCCGTCCCCCTAGACTTTGGGTCCGCAGTGGACGGCGTCCGGGCCGCCCCCCTGAAATTGTCCCTTACGGCCCTTTATTTTTGGGTATTTGTCTGTTTCCCCAGTCTTGCTGGTCGGTTTTTTTTTATTAGTCTTTGCTTGTTTTTTGCGCTTGCCCACCATCCTGTATTTTTGTTGTTCCCCCTCCACCCTCCCGAGCTAGGTTTTTTGTTAGGGACGTCAAGGGCCGTCCCTTGAGAGGGGGGTAATGTTAGGATGTAAGGTTTTTGAATTATGTTTTGTCTTTGTTTCAGTTAGAGTTTATTGTTTGTGTTTTTTGTCTCTTCCCTGTGCCTCAGCCAACATTCACTTCTCCTCAGTCACTCTCTCTCCCTTCCCCATTCTCACCCATCTACACCTGCCTCTAGCTCCTTAATAATCTCACCTGTGCCCACTTCCACTAATCACCCTCTGCCTTTAAAAACCCGGTCACTTCTCTCACTATCCGCTGGTTCATTGTCAATTTCTTGTCTCCCTGATGTGCTGTTCCGTTTGCTCATGCCTTCTCGTCTCCCAGTGGTTTATCTTGTCTCAGGTCTGTTCAGGTTTTGTTTAGTTCGTTAAGGGTTTTTGTATTTAGTTTAGGTTTTGCTGCCACGTCAGCCTTTGTTTTTGGGTTTGCCTTTTATTTTAAAATAAATTAGTTTTTTATTATCACCATGAGTCTGCGCTCTGGGTTCGCCTCCTTCCACCCCGCTCTTGACAGAATGAACCAGCCAAAAGAGAACCCTGCAGACTCCAACATTGGTGAGACCCTCTCTCCGGGGGAGAAGACCAGGATTCTGGCCGAGCTGCGGGAGGAGCACCCGCTTGCCTTCCTGGATGGCCCCTTGTCTTCTGCCGTGGTTCCCCCCCGATTCCGTGGCCACTGTCGACGTGGG
>NC_051452.1:12803614-12811771 GCF_001649575.2 Kryptolebias marmoratus | reverse complement strand
AGTGTGAAACGGCCGGGATGAGGATCAGTGCCTCCAAGTCCGAGGCCATGGTCTTGAGCCGGAAAAGGGTAGAGTGCCTTCTCCGGGTCGGGTAGGATGTCCTGCCCCAAGTGGAGGAGTTTAAGTATCTCGGGGTCTTGTTCATGAATGAGGGAAAAATGGAGCGGGAGATCGACAGACAGATTGGTGCAACGTCTGCAGTGAAGCGGACGCTGTACCGATCTGTCATGGTGAAGAGAGAGCTGAGTCAAAAAGCGAAGCTCTCGATTTACCGGTTGATCCACGTTCCTACCCTCATCTATGGTCACGAGCTTTGGGTAGTGACCGAAAGTACGAGATCGCGAATACAAGCGGCTGAAATGAGTGTCCTCCGCAGGGTGTCTGGGCTCTCCCTTAGAGATAGGGTGAGAAGCTCGGTCATCCGGGAGGGACTCAGAGTAGAACCGCTGCTCCTCCACGTCGAGAGGAGCCAGTTGAGGTGGCTCGGGCATCTGGTTAGGATGCCTCCTGGACGCCTCCCTGGGGACGTGTTCCGGGCACGGCCCACCAGGAGGAGGCCCAGAGGAAGACCCAGGACACGCTGGAGGGACTATGTTTCTCGGCTGGCCTGGGAACGCCTTGGCATTCCCCCGGAGGAGCTGGCCCAAGTGGCTGGGGAGAGGGAAGTCTGGGTCTCCATGCTTAGGCTGCTACCCCCGTGACCCGAACCCGGATAAGCGGAAGAGAATGGATGGATGGATGGATGGATGGATGGATGGATGGATGGATGGATGGATGGATGGATGGATGAAAAAAAAGAGGAATAAAGTTTTCAAAAGCAATATCTCAGAATAAGTAACAGAGCTGCTCCAACAAGCAGCCATCTTGAGCGGTGCAATTCTAGAACAAGTTGGAATAAGTGAAAGACTAATTGTAGTGTGAAGTGCTTTGGAGTTGTTGGACTTGATAAAGTGCTATACAAGTGCAGATCATTAACCATTTTATTTATCATTTAACATGTTACTCAGGTTATTTGCAGATGACAGAAAACGAAGAGGTCCCGCTGCCTCAGTGGGTGGTCATCAAATAAGTAGATGGAGTGTGTAAGATTGAACAATATTCCAGTTCAGACATTCAAATTTTAATTCTAGTGCAACATTGATGTCATGGGTTGGTTATTTTTATTTTATTTTATTTTATTTTACTGTTTCCTTGTTTCTTGGGTTATATGGGCTGAACAGTTCATGGAGTTTATCATTGGAGATTTTGAGCCGATAAGTACGGTATGTTAAATTTAAGAAAGAAAAAAAAAAGAGTATCTGTTATGCTTGATTATTTTGTTACATTTTAGTTTAAAAACATACAAACTGAAAAATCACTTTATCAATTTTACACAAATGATGCCAAAAAATATGTCCAAAGTAAATTAATACTGTATACTATAGTTAGTAAGATTTCTGAACGTAAAAAAGATTTGGACAAATGTATGGGGTGCCGTTTGTGAAGTTACACAGTCAAAGATTAACAGCAATATTTTGGTTTATTTAGCCTTTCATAAGAAAAAAAAAAGGTTTTTTTTTTTTTCCAAAGCCATATTTTCACCATGTTATTCATAAATTTTTAAATGTCATAGTTCTAGACTAAATATTTAACTTGCAAATTAAATATTTAGTTAGCAAGCTAAATATTTAGCTCCACACTAAATCCGAGCTAAATACTGCGGTGAAGTTAGTTTGAAGTTGTATATTGGATATTCCCGCTCCGCGGAGTTAGCAACGTCTAGTAAATCATGCTACGAAATTATATAAATGAGGCACAATTTATTTTATCCCATTCTAACCCCTTTTTTATTTTTTAGATATAATTTTTATCAAAATTGATCATTTTTGTAAAAATGGCTTCCAGGTCATGTGACCCATTGATTAAAAATTGGTGTGAAACTGTTCTACTACTCTGGACAGATGAAGCACAATCCATTTTGTACCATTCTAACCCTTTTTTATTTTTTAGATCAGTGTGAACAAAAGCTGCAAAAGCAACAGTAAAATCAAAAACAACAGGACGACTGGTGCAAAAGAAAGAGGCAGCAGTGAACCCACATGTCTCCACTCTCCTTTGTAAGCTGACGGACTATCAGTGGAACTTCTAAAATGGTAAGATTACACATTTACACACAATCTGTTTTCTGTATGTGCTCTTTGCTTCTTTTCTCTATATGTCCTCCTGTCCATGACTTTTCAGCAAGGAATTTGCATACGTTAATACCAAAATATTTAGTTTGAAAGCTAAATATTTAAGTAGCAAACTAAATATTTAGCTCAGACCTAAACATTTAGTTAGCAATTTAAATATTTACTTTGGAAATTAAATGTTTAGTTTGGAAATTAAATATTTAGTGTGGAGCTAAATATTTAACTTGCAAGTTAAATATTTAGTTTGGAACTATGACATTTATAAATATATGAATGAAATGGTGAAAATATGACTTTTAAAAACAAATCCCTATTTTTTTCTTTTGAAAGGCTAAATAAACCAAAATTTTACTGTTAATTTTTTACTGTAACTTCACAAACGGCACATCATAAACCTCAAGATATTGTTTAGCTAATTTGTACTTGTTTTTCAGATAGTGAAGTTGGGTTTGACTGCAGAACACTCAGAAATAAGGAGTCATGGCTTGTACATCACGGTCTGCCTTGGATTATATTAGGGATGCCAGACCTCACCTTGTTGGAGAATTAAGAAATCTTTCTGTGATTCTTGAGAACTTGTATCAGGAAAAGGTTCTCACTGATGAAGAGGTCAGTAAAATAAAGACAGAGAAAGATGATTATGATGAAACCAGAGCGATACTGGACTCAGTTATTAAAAAAGGGGAAGCAGCCTGCTACAAGTTACTCAGGATTATTGACACAACGAGGAAGAGAGCCTTCGAGAGATCACCTCTTCCTCTCAACAACAAAAGGGGAGGTTCAGCTGAAAGTATAAAGTTTGACCTGCACCACTGGATCAGCTGCTTTTCTTTCAAAGAAGATGCTGAAATGGATCTAAATTACTTACAAGGTATTCCTTTTTTAATGTATTCTGTTTAAAATGTGTCAAATTATTATTAAATATCTCTGAGGCCCTGAATCATTACCAATGTTTCATTTTGTTTTTGTATCAAACATATCTAATATTTTCTTAGTTTGTGCAACAGAACCAAAGTCAGTGTATTTAAAATATTTTCTTGCTGTTTTTTTATTATTATTATAGGACCAAAGTCATGCCACAGATACCAGAAGAAGTTGAAATTAAAGGCACAAAAACTTTCTAATGAGTTTTGGATGACAAGTAAAAATATTTTTGAAGAAAACAAGAGGCCTGATCTGTCGTACACTCCACTGGTATTGTGTACTAAAGGCAAGATTTCTACATCCAAAATAAAGAAATTGAAGAACAAGAAAAGCCGGATGAGTCGTCCGAAAAAGTTAAGAACTTACGTTCCAGAGGATAAATCAGAAATCTCTCCCACTGACCTGCTGAAAACTGGTAAAAACATGCTCTTAGTTGGGAAGCCTGGAATTGGGAAAACAGCACTGACTCATGAAATGTTGAGACTCTGGTCAGAAAATGACAACAAGGAGCTGGATTACATGTTTTACTTTGATATGAGAGAAACAACCAACATCTTAACCACCATGAGTTTGGAGGATTTTCTTTTCAATGAGTACAGTGAACCAGAAGAAGACAAAGATGAGGTCTTACAGGATATCAAGAGGAACTCTGAAAATGTTACAATCATTTTTGATGGAATCACAGATCTCTCTTCATCAGTGGTGAAGAAACTTGTAGAGAAAGACCTCCTACCTGATGCAAAAATCATCATAACCTGTAGACCAGATGATGAGGAAGAGTTTTTTCTTGAGGACTGTCTTCGAGTGGATGTGAACGGCTTCAGTGAGCAGGCGATTAGAGGATATTTGTCTACAACACTGGGTGAAGAGCATCAGAAAGTTCTGAGTAACTTGGAGTTGTTAACTCTTTGTCATGTTCCAATGTATGCACTGATGGTGGCTGCCAACTTTTCATCAGAAGACTCGCTACAGCCAAAAACAATAAGTGAAATATACATCAATGTTGTTCGGTTTTGCCTTCACATGAACAGCAACAAAACAAAAACCAAGAATCTGAACTCATTCATTAAAACCAAAAGTAAAGGCATCCTGTCTGTTGCTGAAGCTGCTTTTAATGCAACTCAAAGAAAATCTGTGAACCTGGAGAACATGTCCTGTGAAGACACATGCGTCCTTTCCATCCTGAAACAACTTCATGTCAAAGTTGCTCCAACTGAAACAACAACTACATATGCATTTCTCCATTACACAATGCAGGAGTTTTTTGCAGCTCTGTGGCTTTTGAAGAATCCTGATAAAATCAGGTCTGTTTTTCAGCAATGCCTCACTGAGGAGATGAAACATCTGATCCCCTTCATCTGTCGATTACTGAATGAGAAGCCGCCCACTTTGATGAGTTGTCTGATTCCAGCTGAGGAGATGAAGAAAACATCTGAATGGTTCTTTAAGGAGATGATAACCACATTTTTCCCTCAGGCTGATTCTGATGACAGTGATTGTTATATCGACATATTGTTTTTATGTCAGTGCTTGTTTGAGTCCCAGAGTCCTGAAGCCTCCATTTACCTCCTGGACAAACTGAACTATTGTCTTGACCTCAGTGGAGAGAAAATGGATCCTTACTCCTGCTGTGCTGTGGCCTTTGTGGTTTCTCAGTCAAAGGAAAGAAAAATCTGTCTGAACCTTCATGATGTGACAGTAGCTGAACAAGGAATGAGATCACTGTTTGGATGCCTTGAAAATGTTCAGATGTATGTGCCAACATCTTTTTTTATTTTCACATTAATTCTAAAGTTTACAACACATGCTGAGAATAATTAATTAGTAATAAAATAAAGCTTTATTATTATTTTTTTTATTATAGGCGTGACCCTCTGTTACAGCAGCTATGGAGGATTTCTCTCTTCAGTGAAGGACAGATGGAATATGAAACCTTACTGCATCTTGATGAAAACCAGTTGCACCTTCCAGCTGTGTGTGAAAAACAGCTGTTTGGAAAAGCTGTAAAAGTCATGCAGAGGATGAAAATGGCTAATGTCTGTCTCTACTGGAACACCACAAGTCCTGATTACCAAAATGTTTGTGAGTTCCTGTTTGAAGCTTTGCCGTACATCAGCTCACTAAGGTAAATAGAAATGATTTATGGTACTTTCATTCAATCAACAGCACAATCAAGGTGGGACCAGGAGAGGCTGACCCCCCTCTAGCCAGACAGTCTTATATGCATGTAGTGCCCTGCTACTGTGCCTATAAAATGTATTCACCCCTTTGGATGTGTTATGCTTTTATTGTTGTCATAATACAAATTGGCCTTTTTTACAATCTGCCTCTGTCTTACTTTGTCAGTGTCAAGTTAGCATCACTACAAAGCAATTTTCTTAAAAATAAACAAAATTTATTTTCTTCAAAATAAAAGTGTAAAGAGGTGAAGATGAGAGTCCAGGCAAGACGGAGAAAGTTTCAGGAGTGATTTGTGACAAAAGGATGGCAGCAACGGTCCAAGAAAAGGTTTACAGACAGTGGTGAGAGCAGCTACGTTGTCAGGTTTGGAGACAGTGGGACTGACAAAAAGACAGGAGACAGAACTGGAAGTGGCAGAGCTGAAGATGTTGAGGTTCTCCTTGGGAGGGACAAGGATGGACAGGATTAGAAATGAGGTCTTCAGAGGTACAGCACAGGTTGAACGACTGGGAGAAAAAGTTAGAGGCCAAACTGAGATGGTTTGGACATGTGCAGAGGAGGGACAGTTGGTATATTGGTAGAAGGTTAGAGATGCAGCTGCCAGGGAAGAGACAAAGAGAAGATGCAGTTAGAGAGGACATGGAGGTAGTTGGAGTGACGACAGAGGACACAGAAGACAGAGTTAGATGGAGGAGGATGACTCGCTGTGGTGACCCTTGAAACAGGAACATCCAAAAGAAGAAGAAAACAGACCCTCCGGGATTTCGCAATGTTGCGATCGCAACTATTAACACAAAATCAAGCAAACCAGTGTAGTGTTTAATGCTTTGGTCTGCTGATGGAGTGGCTACATACAGAGAGACAGGAAGAGGCTGAACAGTCTGGGTTGGAGAGCCACCTCGACCCTGGACTATTTACAGTTCCTCACTTTCCTAATTCTTTTGTTTTTTTGTTTTTTTCTGTCTCTGGTATGGTTCACTGCTGAAATGTGATAATTTCCCCAATGCAGGATAAATAAAGTTCTTCTTATTCCTAATTAAGTCCAGTGCTGTGCACAGGTTTGTGTGTCTGGTGTAACAGTGTCAAGCAATAGTTTTGTCAACACTTGGCTCCTCTAGTGTTGGTGCTGATTCTCTTCCTCAGGTGCCGATTTATTTTAGCTGCTATAATGCCTGATAGGAGATTTGATGTTTTATGAGGCAAGTGAATAGCCAGTAGCTAGATGGGATTTCGCCTTTCTGGGGTCTTTCTAGAATAGGACTGTCCAAGCCTTGGGTCAACCAATGAGGCTCCCTTCCATTAGCTGGTAGATCATTTTGGCTGCTAGGCGTTCATGGAGAGCAGTTCATTTCTTAGGTTTCATTAGGTGTGCATCATGACAGGCCCTGATGCAGTCCAGCTCTTCATACCTGAGACTCTGTGTTGGATGTCTGCCAGTGTAATCGATACTGGTCATTAGTATAGTTGAATTAGCTGAAACTTTAGCTGAATTAGTATTAGCAAAGGTATAGTTTATCTGTCTGTTCAGCTGAGGTTCTTAATTCGTAGTTTAGTGTATGTTAGCTTATATCTTAGTTTGGTTATCCTCAGTTTATTTTTTTATGACTTAGTTTCCTAACTTAGTTTTTCATGTGTTTATGTTACTTTTGCTCATTTATTTTATTTAGATTATCTTAGCTCATGTTTTAGATAAATTTAGTTTAGCTTTTTATGATTTCATGATGACTCTGTATCTTTGTTTTATCATGCTGTAAAGCTCTTTGAACCGCCTGGTTACTGAAAGGTGCTATATAAATAAATTTGACTTCACTTGACTTGGTCACATCTTAGGACCTGTAGGCATGGGGCCACAAACTTTTACATCCTTAGAATCTGTCTGTCTGAACATCTGTCTGTGTTGTCTTGGTTAAAATCTAAATGAGGCCTCTCTTTTACAAGTTGGAGTTCATCAGTAGTATATGGTTATATTTATGTTGCTGAGATCACATGATCATTGTTTCCTTCTTCTTGTTCTAGGTTAAAATGTGATCGAACAAAACTTCATGAACAAATCAGGTTCTTAGTGGATCTGTTCTGTGCAGCAGCAGAGAGAGAACAGCAGACAGGAGAGAAGATGCTGGAGCTGTTATCATCAGTCTGCAGATATAAAACATTCCCTTTGGATGAAAGATACATGGATGATAGATATCAGAGTGATTTCCTGCTGGATCTGTTCTCCCAGATGAAGGACTGTGAGACTAAAACAGGTCTGAGTCTCCTTCCATCATTACAGTCAGTTTTCCAGTCAGCTCCTTCAGTCTGGACCATAAACCTCTCAGAGAGAAAGACCTCCATCCTCCTGGAAGTTCTGAAACTCCAATCAGAGAAGAAACAAGTGAAGCTGACAGGCTGCTCACATGAAGAGAGTGAAGTGAGGAGTTTCCTACAGTGTCTGCCTTATATCTCACAGCTCAGGTATATATACATATTTTAATAATAATAGTTTTCAACACTCACATTAACCTTGATTGTTCCTATTTGTTAAAAAATATACTGGTTCCATTTCTTTTATGCTTATAGCATCGTACCTCAGTTCACAAAACCCTCAGATGAAACCAGACTACTCATAGATCTGATTAGTGCCGCAGCAGAGAGACAACAGCTGACAGGAGAGAAGATGCTGGAGCTGTTATCATCAGTCTGCAGATATATGGGATTACCTCTTAAAATGAAGTGGTGTGATTTCCATTTGGACTTGTACATCTATCAAACTGAAACATATCTGAGTCTCCTTCCATCATTACTGCCAGTTTTCCAGTCAGCTCCTTCAGTCTGGACCATAAACCTCTCAGAGAGAAAGACCTCCATCCTCCTGGAAGTTCTGAAACTCCAATCAGAGAAG
>NC_051452.1:12786377-12803514 GCF_001649575.2 Kryptolebias marmoratus | reverse complement strand
TCCTTCAGTCTGGACCATAAACCTCTCAGAGAGAAAGACCTCCATCCTCCTGGAAGTTCTGAAACTCCAATCAGAGAAGAAACAAGTGGAGCTGAGAGACTGCTCACATGAAGAGAGTGAAGTGAGGAGTTTCCTACAGTGTCTGCCTTATATCTCACAGCTCAGGTAAATTTATTTCTACCTAATTTGTTTAACGCTAGATAAAATGTGAGGTATTTCTACATATTTTGTAAACTTTGTGAATTTTTTTGTTGCTGTAAAATTAAAATGATCTCCTGAAAATGTTGTCTTTATGTACACACTAGAGTTCATCTCTAAAAGAACATTATTGTAATCAATCTGTTTCAACTTTGTCATGTTTTACAGGGTAAAATTTTACTCTGTCATCTATATATTTCACTTTTAACTGCTTCTTAGTTTGAGTTTAATATTTTTATCTATGCTAGAAATATTCACAAGTCATTTTTCACATGTTCCAGTCAAGTCCTAAGTTTTGAATTAAAAAAAAGGAAAATAAAAGCCTGCAATAAAACATGGTCACCCAGTTTTAGACAAATTTCATCCAACAACTGTTTGATATCAGCACTGATGTCACAGATCTAAATAAAAAACAGGAGGTGGCCGATAAAACTATGGGACTTTATTACGCGCCTGTTTTCACGTCAGGACACCATTACAGACTCTGTTGAGTCTCCTGCTCCCTCTGGTCTCATCCTGTCTGTGGTGTCTCAGCAGGTCCATCTAGTGGCTAAAAGTAGCAACAACAATCTAACAGAACAAACCTGCATTTACTGTATAAACTTCAGAAAACAGCAGGTACCTCGTCAACAAAAGTCAAGTTTCTTTCATCTCACAGAGAAACTGACCTTTCAGGCTGTGATTTAAGATGTCTGAAGAAACTGGATGTTATTGAACCTGCATCAGTTCTCTTAAAGTCCAACACTCAACAGGAGGCCGTTCTCTTGTTTGTGGTCTGAGTGAATCAGTGGAACCAAACTTAAAGACAAATGGTACAGCTCCAGGTGAGCCTGCAGTTTCCACCATGGTCAGGATTATTTTGCTGCTGCATGGAGGCGTTACGTAGTGAGTAATGTCATGTGACCCTTTCACAGGGATAATATATTATTTAATATAATAATAATTATTTAGCCTTTTTAATGTGGTAAACAATCCAGATAAAAACTAAAGTAGTTAATGTTAGTTTTAAAGTTACATTTGGTTTACAGTGGTTGTAAATTAAATTAATTCTTTGTTTATTTATATGAAGATTTATTTTATTCAGGTTTTGCTGGTGTAGATTTTTAGTTATCTGGGATGTAGCAAATACAAAAATAATAATTCAAAAACAAAACAACTGGACCTAATTTCTGTATTTGAAGATGTTTGACTTTGCATCCCAGCAGTTTTCTCCATGAATACGATCATGTCAAACGTCTCCCTCGTGTTTTTCTTCCTCTGAAGCATCAGCACCTGTTGTACATGAAATGGACTGTAGGTTTGGTTGTTCACTCAGGTTTCCTTTTAGTTTGAATGGTTTAGTTTTAAACTCAGACAGCAAATAAAACCACAGAGACAACTGCAAAAAAGGATTTCAGACACAGGATTAGTGTTTGTGTTGTGAGTCAGTGAGAGTCTAAAAACAATGTTCATCTGCTCTGATGAAAGATGTGTTTAACATGTAATTTCATCCTAAACAGGACAGACATGTACAAGATGGAGTCCATCAGTAGTGTGTGGTTGTATTTATGCAGCTGAGATCAAATCATCTCTAAATGTTTCCTTCTTCTTGTTACAGTTTTGAACCTGAGTGGTCAGATCCTAAAGAACAAATCAGGTTCTTAGTGGATCTGTTCTGTGCAGCAGCAGAGAGAGAACAGCAGACAGGAGAGAAGATGCTGGAGCTGTTATCATCAGTCTGCAGATATAAAACATTCCCTTTGGATGAAAGATACATGGATGATGATGATGATGATTACAGAGAATATCAGAGTGATTTCCTGCTGGATCTGTTCTCCCAGATGAAGGACTGTGAGACTAAAACAGGTCTGAGTCTCCTTCCATCATTACAGTCAGTTTTCCAGTCAGCTCCTTCAGTCTGGACCATAAACCTCTCAGAGAGAAAGACCTCCATCCTCCTGGAAGTTCTGAAACTCCAATCAGAGAAGAAACAAGTGAAGCTGACAGGCTGCCCACATGAAGAGAGTGAAGTGAGGAGTTTCCTACAGTGTCTGCCTTATATCTCACAGCTCAGGTAAATTAGGGTTCTTTACTGAAATCAGGCAGTAAAAATTAAACTTTTATTAACACATGTATATATGTGTGTTATTTTTTGCACCTTTTCCTATCAAGTAGTAGTTCTGTATTTTCGTATAGTCTGATTGCTTTCCTTTATTATGTTAAACATCTTATTCTCATGTTTGCCACCTCCTCTGTGTTCTAGCTGTGATCCAGGCTTCTTCCAGAGGGTTTGTACCTTCATGTTTGTGAGATCCAGAGAGGAGAACCAGCAGATGGTGGTTCTCCTGCAGCTCCTGCAGTTCAACCTGCTGTTAACAGGAGAGTTAAACAGGAAAACCTGCAGCTCTGTGGGGAGAGTTCTCCAGCTGTGTGGCTCTAAAGTGGATCTGATTCTCACAGCCAACAAGATGTCTGTCAGAGGAGCTGCTGCCCTCTTTAGATCTACAACACAACTACACAGCCTGAGGCAGGAAGCTGAATAACACCGTCTCTGTTTCTTATTAAACACTGAACCTTTTGTTCTTTATGTTCATAATTTCTTCTCTCTGGTTTCAGACTTTCCATCAGCGTGGCCTTGTTCCTGTCTCAGTGGGTCAGAAGAGGCAGAGTGGTCGGCCCTGAGCGTGTTGAAGAACTTTCTCTTGTGTTGAACAAAGATCAACCATCACAGAGAGTCTTGTCGAAGCTTGTCAGTGGTTTGGTGTCTCTGCTGAGGTTCTGGACCGTCAGACGGTTAGACCTGACTGAGTCCTGCCTCCCTGCTCAGAGTCTCATCACACTGCTGCTTCATGAAGCTCCTCTCACAGTCAAGTAAATGTCCCTCCTGAACTTCATCAACAGTACTAATTATAGATACTTAAAAACAGACTGATTGCTTTTATTTTGTGATCTCTTCAGGCTGAGCGACAAGAGTCTGCAGCAGCTTCTGGTCCTCCTTCATGAGATCCAGGACGAGGACTTGACGCTGTCCTTCTTGAGTAAAGTTGGTGGAGACTTGTCCTCCTGCTGTCTGAACTGGGAGCTTCTTCACTTTCTGCTGCAGCAGCCGTCAGCTCAGACCATCACTGTAAACCTGAGGAAGAACCGCTTCTTACAGGAGAGAGCAGCAGATCTGCTGCCCTTTTTGGACAGGATCATATTTAAAAGGTGGTCTTTCAGGATTTTTTTATATCCTAAATGACCAAGTTTGTTTTGTTTTATTGTTTTCATCATTTTCTCCCGAATTCTGAAAGTTAACAAAGCATTGCTGTAAATCCCCTTTTTTCTTTCAGGCTCAGTCCGATTTTTGTGGAGACTTCCATCAGAGAGATCTACAGATCCCAGGCCGGTCACATGATACCTGGTTTTCTGAGGTCCCTGGACCATGTGATCAACCTGAGCTGCAGAGAGCTGAACTCAGAGGATTGTGCTGCTCTGCTCTTCATCCTCAGACACAGTGAAGAAGTTAAACTGAAGCTGCTGTGGACCTTCATACCAACAGAGGGAATCCAGTCCATTCTGTTTCTGCTGCACAAAGTTTCTGATCTCAGGTCAGATTTTAGAGCTTGTTTCTCAGTGCTGTCATTAATATCCACATGAAACAGTTCTCACTTGTATTATTATCTGACCAGTTTGTTTTCTTCATCTCCGGTCCCACCAGTGTGGACAGAAAGCAGCTGCTGAGGTTCATCCACTGCTGCGCTGCCTCTGACAGCCAGCAGGTGGCAGCATCAGGCCTGCTGAGGACTCTGCAGCACAGTTTGGACCTGTCCTGCTCCTCCTGTGTGGATCTACCAGAGGAGGATCAGACTGAGCCTCTGGTTCTGACTGCTGCTGACTGCAGGGCTGTCTCCTCCATCCTGAGACACAGCAGCCGGGACACACAGCTCCACCTGAGAGACCTAGAGGTGGAGGACAGCAGCTTGGACCTGCTGTTTCCTGTCCTGGACAGAGTCTACCTCAGGTGAGAAAGACCTCTGATGAAGATGAAGCAGAGAGAAGCTTGTTCTCATTCATAATGATGCTCTTTGCTCTGTTTCTTCTGTTTAGAGTCAGTAAGACTGTCCTCGTCCAGCTGCTGTCCCTGCTTCCTGTGAACAGTGAGAGAGACACGGTGAGACGAGCGGTGTCCTTCTGTAGAGCCCTGGGTGGAGACCTGGATCTGAGTCACACCTCACTGGATCAGAGGCTCTGTGGAGCTCTGGTCCAGATGCTGGACTCCTCTGAAGGTCTGACAGAGCTGGACCTCAGTCACTGTCAGCTGACTGACCAGCTGCTGCTCCAACTCGTCCCACATCTGCACAAAGTCCACGTCCTGGAGTGAGTGTCCTAGACCGTCCCCTCTCTGTGGGACAAACACAAACATGACGTCAGATACAAAGAAAGTGGATCAGTCGATTCAGGGTTTTATATCAGCCAAACAAAGAGTTGTGATGATGAGTCCACATCCAGGAGAGACACGTGTCTCTGTTAGCCTCTGTCCAACGAGGACAAACTTCTGTTAGAGGAGACTCACATCTGTTCATCAGGACTGTGTTTAAGCACATTAGGAACATAAAAGCAGCTTCAGATTTATTTGTCTTTAATATTCTGACAGTCGACTCTAACATGATGTGTGTTTGTGTTCCAGTCTGAGTCACAATAAGATCTCTGATGCTTCCACTGATGCGTTACTCCAGCTGGTCTCCACCAACCCCAACATCGGCCCTGTCAGGTGAGCAAACGTTCATCAGTGGAGACCTTCTCCTCAGAGGCTCACAGAGGAATCATGGGTAATCTCAGGTAACTGAATGAGCGCCTTCTGCTCTGCTTTAATCTTTTTCAGACTCTTCAGCAACAACATCAGGGACAGAACTCCTTTTAAGAAAGACAAGACGTTTGAAATCTGGTGAAGCAGCCGTCAGTCAGGAGGTCATGTGACCAACAGGAAGTCACTGCTTCATGGTTTCTGATACTTGAGGACATATCTGCAGATTCTTTTATTTTATGGAGCTCGTATTTATAATGAAACCCTGATGATCATCCTGACGTCTCCGTTAGTTTTTATTCTGTCAAAACAAGCAGAGACTAGAACTGTTTGTGTTGTGAGCTCTGATTTCTCTGTTGCACTTTTTAAAAAAACAAAAAACAGTTTTTATTCTGGTTTTTATGTTTGAGCCCAGGCAGACTCTATGATAACGTCTCAAAGTAACGATACAAGAACTGTCCACTCAGGAGTTAGACATGTTTGGTGCTTGAACTGTATGAAATGATCTGATAATGTAAACTTGTGAATCACTTTAGTTCATATTTTAATTTAATTCATATGAGACAATACTTACTTTCTAGTTGTTTTTTTCTCTTACCCAAAATGTTCTGAAATGTTACAGAAATAGAGAAACTTCAGGTTCTACAAACTACAAGTGAAACTCAGTTTAAACCAGTTTACAGCTGAATGTCTGTGTTTCAGAAACAGACCTGATCTGAGAGCCATTTTCAGTACGAGCAATGATATTCTCATTTTTAATTCTTTGTTAGTGTAGTACTAGTATATCACTTGTTTCTATGGTTTATTTTTAAATGTATTCCATTGCTTTTTTTGCTATCTACATTTTAATTATTATTTCATACTTTGAATTTAGAGGACTTTGGGTTTTCTACCCAGCATAATACCTGCTTCTTATTTTTTGTGTTTAGACTTAAAGATTTCCATTACATGTTTATGGTGGTTCTGATAAAGGCTGGTATTGATTAAATAATAAATTCTTTACATAAGAAGTCTTCTTAAAATGTTGTCCTGCAGTTTTCGTGCATCTTGGACGTGAGCTTCATTGTGTCTGAAACCTTTTTCTTACTGACCCAGTTTCCACCAGAAGCTGCAAACAGAACAGCTGTTCGAGCTCATTAATGGACTCAGTGAAACAATTAAAAAGATGTCTGAAGCTTCCACTTGTTACATTTCAGATGTTATTTATCGATTCGTGTCAGCTTTGTGACAGTCTGTCCTTGTCTCTCAGTGTTTCTGTGTTGAGTTTGATGTAAAGAGTCTCCTCCTGGCAGAGAAACCCTCTCACTGTTGAACAGATAGTTCAGTCTGTACATGTCTGTCTCTTTCACTCAGAAACAAGTTTTCAGATTCATGGATTCAATCTGTTTCTCCTCTTTGAAATGATTCCTTGGAAACTTCTTCCTCTTCCAGTCCTTTAAAGATGGAAGCTGGGATTATTCCAGGATCCAGATGTTGTTTTTCTGTCTGGTTCCAGTCGAAGCTTCCCAGTGAATATCAGGATGTCGTGTTTCTCTGAAGCTCTCTTCAACTGAGACGATTCAGTTCCTGTCAGCTGCAGTTAGTTTGCTGCACATGTGACAAACTGGGAGATCAGAGAGGAATCACTGAGCTGCAATCAGACAAGATGAATTTACAAACTGCTCCGAGATCTTCAGACATTATTGTCCAATAAACAGAAGTTTGGTGTGCAGCCAGGCTTCATCCTGAGGTTTTCTCTGATGCTGATACCTGATAAATGATAAAGGTCAATAAATCAAGTAATTTACTAATCAAGTCCCTAAGGTCTAGTCCATCTGTTGCTTATCAATGAAGTCGATCTGGTGGCCTTTTAACGAGAGTCACCTTTTTTATCATTAATGCTTTAAAAAGTGTTAAACATGCATGAATAATCAGTTTATAAAGCATGAATAATTCCTTTATAAATCTGCCCTTATTGTAAAGTGGAAATCATTTTTCTTCAGGTGTTTTAATTTCTTACTCATATGTTGAAAACATTATTGCTTCTCAAAGACTCAGCCCTTCATGGATATTGCTTTTGCACCTCGAAATAGTCGGGGCTACCACTGAGCAAGAGACATCATGCTCAGTGGTAGCCTGCAAGAGTTTACTGTGGTGGGATTTAAACTCCAACTAAATTCCAAGTTTTATTAACTTTTGTTTAACCAGGCAAATCAGGAAATAAAACAGAAAAACTACCAATGGGGTGAATACATTTGCAACCCACTATAGAAGTATTCTTCATCATATCTCTCTTTGTTTCTGACTGATGAGTATTTTTAATAAATCCCAGACTCAAACAGCTCCAAGTGAAGATCCAGTGTTCAGTTGTTGACATTCTCTCAATGTTACATGTCAATATTTTGGGTTTTATAAAAGATTCCCTTCTTTATGGAAATGTATTTACACTCATAGGTCATTTACAAGTGTCCCAGTAGTCTTGGTGATGACTTGTCTGCTGTTAAAGCTTCAGGGAGACTCAAGTGACTTCTGGTTTGGACTAATCCAGATTTTCTTTTTGCGGGTTGATTTCCTCTTCCTCTGACACAAACATTCCTAAAACACTGTCACCGTGAGCTGAAATTTAAAGACACATGAGTAAATAAAATATCAAAACTGGGAAAATAAACTGGTTACTGAAAAATAATCTTTTGTTCAATCGCCTGACTGTCTGATTATTACTTCTACTTAGGGAGAGCCTTGGAGACAAGATACACAAGTTCAGCCATATTCAGGACAATGCAGATAGATGAGGCAGTGGCCATGAAAACAGTGAAGATGGTTTTCTCCGTGGGGCGTGAGATAAAACAGTCCACCAGGTTGGGACACGGCCACTGGTGGCACTGCACCAGCCGTGGCATCTGGAAGCCATCATACACCACATACAGGGCGTACCTGAAGAGACAACGCAATGTTCATGTTATGACACAAATGTCTGTGTGTTGAACATAGACCGTGTTTATGGTGATGTTGCTGAGGCTGCAAACGTATTAGTCCACCTGACTGGCACGTCTAGTTGGTCCAAAAGTACTAACTAATGATAACCACTTGACTGAGCATCACTTCAAAAATGCTTAGACTAGATTTACAACAAGTATAATGACAGAAAGAAAATCTGAACCTCAGATCTTACATGAATCCACCTTCAAACAGCAGCCTGACCACCAGGCTGCAGAGGTACGTCCACCAGAGGGCGCCAGATATTGGCAGTCTCCTCTTCTTCAGCGACTCCATCTCGTCTTCTTGTCCCTTGTTGCTGAGTAAATCAGCTCGGCCAGAGCTCTGACATACAGAATTGCAATAGATGACAAAATAAACCAACAGACAAGAGTAATCCAAAGATGTAATGAAAAGACAAATTTACCTGAAGCACTGCAAACAATTATTACATTTTACAAAATGTTGATACTTATATTAGACCATCATGAATGTAAGTCGAGATGTGATATTATTCATACCTGAAGGAGCCTTCTCTTATCGCTGTGGTTACGGTAAGCCACGTACATTGAAACCATCAGTGTTGGTGTGGAGACAAAGACGAGCTGAAGACACCAGAGCCGAATGTGGGACACGGGAAAGAACTGATCATAACAGACGTTCTCACAACCAGGCTGAGGAAAAATGGAAAGAGGGAAATTCTGTGTCGCTCATTGCAGAATTATGCTCTCTAACGCCGGTGAGAGAACATTTCAAACAGCCTAAGATTTCTGACAAACTTCAACACCAACCATAAAATCCAAAATGGCTTCTTCACACCTAAAAAGGGACTATAATTACTGTGTTAAACTGTTCATCTTTACTTTGGTTGGTTTGTGTCTCAATACGTCAGTCATATACAGAGTACTGTACAGCCTTTATAAGGAAACATGTTACTATGGTGTTTGAATGCATAGAATACAGAGACAATATATTATGGGCTTGTATTGTTTATAAAGTTTTAGTTAACATGACTACTGAGCACTTTCTGATTTTTTTGACTTGCTGCTGAGACATATTAAAATTACAATGCCAAATGTACTTAATTACACTGATATACCATAACAGGATAATAAAACATGATCCGACTGACTGGTTATCCTACCTGCAGTGTGTTACAGGTGAAATCAGACTGTTCGTCCCCCCAGACGCTCTCTGCAGCAACAACCAGAACCATGACCCGGAAAATAAACAGCACAGAGAGCCAGATTTTACCCAGAGAGGTGGAATGACGGTTCACCCCGACCAGCTGAGCGTACAAAGCAGGCCAAGACATCTTGAGGATGCAGACAGAAATAAGGGATAGGGTAAAATAGTTGGTTAGACTTGTATTGTTTTTTACAGGAAAGCTTCTGGTTTAAATGTTGAAATATACAACTTCTACACCACTCTGATATTTGACCCGTGTTGGCAAAATGAGTCAGAATGTGGAATTTTTCAATACTGAATTATTATTATTTTAAAATTCTACATCTCAGAAATTTGGCAATTTATCACCTGGTTGGGCCAAACTCGAGTTTGAAAACTCGACTTTTATTGGTCTGGAGTAATGTCTTCTGGAATTCCAGCTGTATATTTAACCAACACATCTTCCATGGAGAAAGCTGAGTCTAGGGACTTAGGGTTGGGTCTATCCGTAAACAGGGCTGATGTCACCGAGGCAGTTAAAAAGTGGACGAGATCCACACAGAGTCCCTTAAGGCGCTGAATGTTGCTGGGCTGTCTTGGTTGACACGCCTTAGCAACATTGTGTGGACATCAAAGGCTGTGCTTTTGGATTGATAGATATGGGTGGTGGTTCTCCTTCTCAAGAAGGGGGACCGGAGGGTGTGTTCCAGTTACAGGAGAATCATACTCCTCAACCTCCCCTGTAAGGTTTTTTCAGGGGTGCTGGTCGATAGTCAAACCTCAGATTCAGAAAAAACAATGCAGGTTCCATCTTACCTATGGAACACTGGTCCATCTCTTCGCCCTCACTAGGGTTCTCAAGGGGGCATGGGAGTTTGCCCAACCAGTCTACATGTGTTTTGTAGACTTGGAGAAGGCATTTGACGGTGTTTCCAGGGGAACCCTGGCTCGGTGAGTATGGGATTGGGGGTCTGTTGTTATGGGTTATTCAGTTTCTATACAAACAGTGCAAAAGCAAGTCGGACCTCTTCAGGTTGATAGTTGGACTTCGCCAGGGCAGCCCGTTGTCACTGATTCTGTTCATGACTTTTGTGGACAGAATTTCTCTGTGCAGCCAGGATGCAGAGAGGTCTGGTTCAGTGGCCTCAGAATTCTGTCTCTGCTATTTCCAGATGATGTGATCCTGTTGGCATGATCTACAGCTCTCACTAGAGCTCACTAGAGCTCACTAGAGCGCTTCACAGCCGAGTGTGATTGGGGATGAGAATCAGCATCTCCAAATCTGAGGCCATGGTCCTCAGCCAGAAAAGGGTGGACTGCTTTCTTCGGGTTATAAATGAGGTGCTCCCTCAAGTGAAGGAGTTTAAGTAACTTGGGGTCTTGTTCATAAATGAGGGAAGAATGGCACCTGAGATCGACAGAGAGATCCATGCAGCTTCAGAAGTATTGCGTACTCTTTACTGGTTGGTTGTAATGAAGAGGGAGCTGAACAGCGAGGCAAAACTCTCTCTTTACTGGTCAGTCTGCGTTCATATCCTCAACTATGGTCATGAACTTTGGGTAGTGACTGAAAGAATGAGACTGCATATGCAGAGGTTTGAAATGAATTTTCTTTGCATGGTATCTGGGCTCTCCCTTAGTAATGGTGTGAGAAGTTCTGTTATCCAGGAGGGACTCAGAGTAGAGACGCTGCTTCTCCACATCGAGAGGAGCCTGTTGAGATGGTTTGGGCATCTGGTAAGGATGCCACCTGGACATCTCTCTAGGGAGGTATTTTGAGCATGTCCAACTGGTAGGAGACCCTAAGGAAGACCCAGGACACTCTGGAGAGGCTGTCTCTCGGCTGGCCACCTTGGAACACCTTGGAGCTGGAAGAGGCTGCTGTGGAAAAAGATGTCTGGGCCTCCATGCTCAAGCTGCTGTCCACACGACCGAACTCCTGAACAGGTGACAGATAATGTATGTATGTATGTATGTATGTATGTATGTATGTATGTATGTATGTATGTATGTATGTATGTATGTATGTATGTATGTATGTATGTATGTATGTATGTATGTATGGATGGATGGATGTATGGATGGATGGATGGATGGATGGATGTTTAAAAAGAGGGATGGCTATAAAGTGTAAAGTTTGGTTGAGGGAGGATTATGGTGTGGGGTTGTTTTTCATGAGTTGAGCTCGGCCGCTTAGTTCCAGTGAAAGAAACTCTTAATGCTTCAGCATACCAAGACATTTTGGACAATTTCATGCTCCCAACTTTGTGAGAACAGTTTGGAGATAGTCCCTTCCTGTTCCAACATGACTGAGCACCAGGGCACAAAGCAAGGTCCATAAAGACATGGATAAGTGAGTTTGATGTGGAAGAACTTGACTGACCTCCACAGAGTCCTGACCTCAACCCAACAGAACACCTCTGGGATGAATTAGAGCAGAGACTGTGAGCCAGGCCTTCTGTCCAACATCAGTGTCTGACCTCATGAATGAGCTTCTAGAAGAATGGTCAAAATTCCCATAAACACTTCTAAACCCATGGAAAACCTTCCCAGAAGAGTTAAAGCTGTTATAGCTGCAAAGAATGGGCCAACATCATATTAAACCTGTATAGATTAAGAATGGGATGCCACTAAAGTTTATAAGTGTGTAAAGGGAGGCAAGCTAATACTTTTGGCAATATAGTGTATCTGTTAGAAAACTTTAATTTAAAAGTAGATTAGGTATTATTATTTATTATTATCTATTTTAATTACTGGGATTACAAGATGGTGTCTTTATGGGCTAATTTTTATGTAAATCGTAATTTCGCAATCTTTTTTACGGATTTTGTACTGCGGCCTGCTCATTCCAACTCATTTTGCAGCACAGGTCACGTTTCTTTATGGTCTTCTACCAAGGAGACAAATTTTCTTATAATTTATTGAAGTGGTTTTTCATTTCTCAGACAAGATATGCCAACAATATTGGTATTTTGGTCTATTGTCTTAAAAAAATGGAATATGTGAAAAGATAAAGCCTCCATAACTCTTTTTTCTGATTAAAAGTATCTCAAAGTTGTGTCTTTGCAAAATAGGATAGAATCCAGTGAAGATCTGACATCAAGTTTAGGAGTTCCTCTCCGATGTCACTCTGCTACATGGTTGTTTGTTTCAGAGACACAGAGATAAGATTTTCAGAAGAAAGCCAGCAGCAAACGATGAAAGCTGCCGCAGAAACAAATAGCAAGTTTGAAAGAGGAAGAAGATGAAAAGGAATGAGAGTGAGAGGAGGATGGGAGAAGGCCCAACATTCATCTGGGACATCTGAAGAACCTCTCTGCCCACTAACTAAACCCACTGTTGTAAAAATACACTGATCACACTGTAAAAAGAAAAAAGCTCACTGAGTCTCATCATTTACAATCAGTAAATCACAAATTTATTTTTCATGGATTACTAAAATAATACAGATTATACTGACACTGTATAGTTCATTTTGATCCAGCTAGTTCATCTTCAGAAATAGAGCTTCCTATCCAGGTAAAATTATTAATAAAATTAATTAGGAACTAATTAGGGTCAAATATTTGTTTTAGTTTAGATCCGTTTTCTCACCTTGTGTCCAGTGCTTTAAGTTATTTGGCATAAAATATTCCACATGTTCCTTTCCAGCTTTGAAAGAAAAATAAAAGAATGTTCACTGCTTCATCAGAACCTATATTTTTATCACAAAAGATCTGAATTTAAATGACTAAACTAAACCCAAACCTGCAGCTCCTGCGTCCTGCATAAAGATCCCCCTTCAAGTGTGAAACCAGCTGGGATTCAAACAAGAGGACTTCCTGTGGTGAGTTTCAAAATAAAATGCAATCAGAGCTGTGGTTTTAGAGGAAGGAAGAACACAAAGAGTGCAGATGAGAAGCACAGATTAAAAATGTAAGCATGAACATCTAATTTTAGTTCACAAACCAGCAATAAACATCAGGTAAATAACTTTAACCCCCCTGCTGCATTTGGATCAGAATGACCCAGTAGGCCTCCATTTTAAATAGGTTATTTTGACCCAAAGGCAGCAGGAGGGTTTAAATTAGGTCTGTCTGTCATACACCTCAGCTGTTAGTTGAAGCCAAACTGAATAAAAACAACAAAGAAAGAAACAGTAACTCATACATTTTTATAATTTATTTATTAAATTTTTGGGGCCTTTTCTGTCTCCTTCTTGTAGCCATGTTTTCAGTCACAAATAAAGTTTTGGGTTTTTGTTTCTGCTTTCTGTGTGGGTCCAGGTCTTTCCTCCACACTGAATAACATTCAAAGAACCTTTTATTTGGTTTGACACAAAAAAACCTGTAAAAATGTACACAGAACTCTACATTGTGCCATCCTAAAACACAGAAGATCTAAGCATAATGCTCAAACAGGACTAACTGTGACGTCCTTTTGTACCTGGAAGTCCAATTTCCAAGAGAAATCATGACCTCCACCAAGGAGGTTATGTTTTCAGTAGCATCTGCTTGTCTGTGGGGAGGATTACTCAAATTGTTATGAAGAAATCTTAATGAAATTTTCAGGAAATGTTGGGGTTGTTACAAAAAACAATAGTTTCAATTTTGGTGCTGATCCAGATTATGATTCGGATCACAATATTTTTTAATCACACTGCAGCCTTGGCGGATATTTCAACTCTCTCAGTGCTTCTAGTTTTTCTAATACGCTCAGCTGTAATTAGTTATTTCATGCTTAAAAATAGTCCACGTGAGAATATTGATTCTGTGTGGAGGAGTAGGCGGAGCGACGTCATCAATTCCAGCCCTATATTTAAAAAGGGGGGAATCTCCAGGCTTCATAATGTCGCCAAACATTATATGAAGGGATTTCCCAGCTCTATGGCAGCTGGCAAAGAAAAATGGTCAATTAAAAAAAAATTCAAAGGATTATTTTTAAAGACATACCTTTTAAAAAAAACTTACATTAGGAAGATTATATGCTATTTTAGTTGCTGATGGTGTCTTTATGGGCTCATTTTTACACAAATCTCAGTTATGGCAAAAATCTATATTTTCACGTTTTTAGCACTGCATGGGTTACATTGTCTGAGGAAGGCTGAGGACGGTTAAAAAGAACGTCTGTCTTTGAATCTCCAATAGAAGCAAATCTAAATTATGCCTGACAATTACAATCTACTTTAAATATGTGTCACTGAAGGCACCACTGAACAACCAGCATTACTAAACTTTGTCCTTTTCTGAACCCAAACAGCCTGGAAGACAGAAGGTCACACTGTGATGTGAAGGTGTGTGTGTGTGTGTGTGTGTGTGTGTGTGTGTGTGTGTGACTGTAACTGGACACAGGTAGAGAGTGGAAATGACTGGATAGATCCAAAGCCCTCCTTGGCAGCAGTCGGGCTGCAGGACAGAGCAGCTCTGTGCACTGAAGAAGACCGGGACACATGAGCCGCTCTCATTGTTTTTCCAAAGTGTGGGAGCAAGAGCAACTTCCTCGGTTTGTGAAAAAAAAAAAAAAAAACTAAACAGAGGACATCTGAAGATCCAGCCCCCACTTTGAGACAGGAATACAACCATCTTGTCTTGAGAAATGACTTTGGTGGTGGGCGATAATAGAGCAAGAGTTTCGTGAAATGAAACAGATCACAGTTAGGTCATTTGTGACACAATGCTGCGAAAACAGAAGTTTTGAAAGGCAGAAAAAGAGGGCGTCATTGATTCTGATTCACTCATTTGGGAAATAACAGTTATTCTTTCCCCTGATGCATATCAGTGAACAAGTATCAGTGTCAGGGTTGGACTCAAAGAGCTATTGTGTGATTTATGGGTCAGAAAGGAGCTAAAACAGACGGGAGAACCCTGGTCCGTGTGTGTGTGTGTGTGTGGGGGGGGGGTTACAGAAAGTGAATGAGAACAGAAAATAAGAGCTAATTGTGTGAATGCTGAATTCACCCCATTGTTCTCCTGTTGATAGTTCCTTCTGTACGTTCTTTGAACTCATACTATTTCAGCACAATTTCAGCTGTTTCAGCCATTCACATATCAAAATGTTCGGCTTGTCCAGGACTTTATGACTACAACTTTTGGGTTTTGTAACTTTAAATTACAGTATTAAGATTTCTACAAATCCTTCAACAACTTTGTGCTCTTTGAAAACTTCGGCACAGTTGCTTTAGTTTTTAGCTTTTAGCCACCATTTTGCTAGTTGTAGCTTTTAGCCACTGTTTTGCTATTCATAGCCTTTAGCAACACTTCTGCTTGTTTTAGCTTTTGGCCAAAATTTTGTTAATTATAGCTTTTAGTGACTGTTCTGCTACTTTTAGACAACATTTTGTTAATTTTAGCTTTTAGCTGTGGTTTTGCTAATTCTAGTTGTTAGCAGCTGTTTTGCTTAATATAGCTTTTATCAACCCCTGTGATTGTTTTAGCCTTTAGCCACCATTGTGTTAATTTAATTTTTTAGCCACTGTTTTGCTAATTTTAGTTTTTACTGGATGTTCTGCTTGTGCTTTTAGCTACTATTTGTGAGTTTTAGCTTTTTGCTACTTGTGTGCTAGTTTTGGGTTTTAGCCACCTTTTTGCTACTTTTAGCTTTCAGCTACTGTTTTGCTAATTATAGCTTTTAGCTTCTGTTCTGCTGGCTTTAGCTTTTGGCTACCATTCAGACGATTTTAGTTTGTGTTCTGATTGTTTTAATTTTAACATTTCAGTTTCAGCTTCTTCAACAAATGTTTCATCACTCAGCGTTCTCACTGGAACTGTTCCTGGTTGTTGGAGGGGTTCCTGCTTCCTGATCAGCAGCAGCAGACCAGAGGAGGGTTCTGTCAGGAAGTCCACACACACACAGAGAGTGTAATGAATGAGGGGGAGCAGCATGAGACTGAACAGCAGGTCTGTAGGAGAACTTGGCTGATCCCAGATCAGACTGTTTTGTAAATAATATTAGAGCATTGTTAGAGGCAGAAGAGGAGTTGAAGAAATACAGATCGCCCGCATCCTTTCATAACAGAATCTTATGTTAAAAGGATAATCAGCTGGGGAGGGATGGTATTGTATGGAGGACCGAAAGTGACATAATCAAAAATAAAGGCAGAAATATGTTTTTTTTTGCTTTTGCCTTTTCCTTACACATTTCCTCCTCCTCTTTAATAAAATAACATTCCACGCCATACAGCTGATCAATGTTATTTCATGGTATCCAAGGCAACCACAGAGAAAAGAGCGAAGAAGCTAAATTTCACTGAGGCAGAACTTGATATGCTGGTCAATGAGGTGGAGAACAGAAAAAATATAAGTTTTGGGAGGGATACAATAAATAGTCATCACTGACTGTGGTGCTGTCAGCTAAGCTAGCAACATGCCTTAACTCTTCTGCAGCTGTCTGAGACATCTCTGCTACGACTTCACTTCCTCTCGAATGAAGTGTTCTGCTTCTTCCTGGTTATTGACCAATAGGAGAGGAGCTGGACCAAGAAGACAGCCTCCTTATTTGCATATTGAGGCAGAAATGCACACGGTGATTAAAGAGGAGGAGGAAATGTGTAAGGAAAAGGCAAAAGCAAAATATATACATTTCTGCTTTTATTTTTGATTATGTTGCTTTTGATCCTCCATAGTGTTGCAGCTGTTTTGGTTAAACTGTAAATCACGTTATGAGCGAGCTCTCTTGAGATCTTATTTATGTTCTGTTGTACCTTACCAGTGCCAGCTGTTTGTTTTGTGTTGCTCGTTTGCTTTTTTTATTTAATTATTTATTTAATTTTCAAGGGTTTTTTTTTTCAAGTTTTCATAAGAAAACTTCACAAAGGGGTGGACAAAAGCCAAAATTTAAGAGATTTGTTTCAAGGACTAAACACCAGAGCAATAGAGGCTCAGATCTACCACACCAGACAAGACCCAAGGTGTAGGTTGTGCAAGGAGGCCCCTGAGACAGTCCAGCACATAACAGCAGGGTGCAAGATGCTGGCAGGGAAAGCATACAGGGAACGACATAACCAAGTGGCTGGCATAGTGTACAGAAACATCTGTGCAGAATATGGACTGGAAGCCCCGAGATCAAAGTGGGGAA
>NC_051452.1:12730360-12785506 GCF_001649575.2 Kryptolebias marmoratus | reverse complement strand
GTAGATCCTGGTGGTGTGGATCAGTGAGTCGATGTCTCGCTCACTCTTGGCATACAGCTTGATGTCATCCATGTAGAGGAGGTGACTGATGGTGGCCCCATTCTTGAGTCGGTATCCGTAGCCAGTCTTGTTGATGATTTGGCTGAGGGGGTTCAGTCCTATGCAGATCTGTTGGAATGCTACTACTCAAGTAACCCTAGTGTGTGTGTGTGTGTGTGTGTATGTATAAGTACAGCGCTAATTATCGTGACTTATAGTATAAAAGTCATTGGCTGTAGGAGTATTTGCGCTCAAGAGGTTTAGGAAATTTCCGTCCAGCAGGGGGCAGTGTCGCAGGACAAACAATCATGTCAGCATAAAAAAAGACTGTATGGCAAGTCAGTTTAACATTTAATACAGAAGCTGGTTGGAGCCCATGGGTAAATTTGCTGGTGTAGATTCTCAGTCATCCAGGCCATGGTAAATTCAAACAAAGGTGAGATGAGAAGCGAAACGTCTTCAACTACAGAATAGAAGTCCGGTTGTTTTTGTTTATTAACCTTTTTTGAATTGTCGGTGGGTAAATTGAATTTTTCCTTGTTAAAATGAACATTTTAGCTATTCAGAATACCATTTGTTCTGTACACAATTATTATTTCATATATTTCAAGCTAGTCACAAATATAGAATAGAAATGTATAATGTATAATTTGGTTTTCTAGTTTTTAACATCAAGAAAAAGGAGGAAGAATATGTTATGTGTGTTATGTTTAATTTCAGTTCTGACTAGTAGGAATGGTATTCAGATTGAAAAGACTGCTTTAAAGAAAATAAACTTTTACGTTTGGTTTAGTTATATGATACAACGACATGCCATAATTTTTACGACACTGAAACACGTCTCGCTTTACGGCCTTTTTTGTTGCTGCAGGTACAGTAAAGCATCAGTAGGTGCTGCTAAGCTAGATTGGTATAAAAGCGATAAATTAAAATGGCCCTGGAGTCGCGGATCACACAAGAGGAGATAAAGAAGGAGCCAGAAAAACCCATCGACCGGGAAAAGGTGAATATTTAAAGTTTAATCCGTCTCTTATTTAGTTTGTTTACCATCACGAGCCTCAAGCTAACTCTGTTAGCGTATGAAAGGCTAATATGAGTCTGCACGGGTGCAAACTCTAAAAGTAATTCATAATATGGTTTATATGATAAAACAACAGTTAGGTTTTGGTTGTTCTCCTTTGGTAATTTTACATTTTGCACCAGTTCAAATAAAACGGCGAAGTCATTAAAAGACTCAGCGGCGTGCTAGTGGTAGCGGCATGCTAACGCTACATGCTGCGTGAAAATACGTTTTAACTTCCTTGAAACAAAGTGTAGATATTATACATGACTGTTAGCGTTTTATTAAACATTTATCTTTTGAGCTGAGAAAAACTGGTTTAATAAAACTAAAACGTTGAATGAAATGTTCTCATGCTACATGCTAAACGGGGGGAAAATTAGTTGTAGTTACTTTATGCGTCCACCAGAGGGCGTTAATGCCTCGTACTTTGGATGTGTTCCGATACAGGCTTTCAGAATAAAAGTTCCCATTAAGTTATTGCCCTTACTTGTCAGGTTTCTTTCCGATTATTATTTTACTGGTGTTTACATTTGTTGTTCCTGCGAATCTTTAATGTATAATTTTATGCTAGTTTGCATTTTATTTAAAAAAAAAACTCCTGTAACGTTTCAAGCTATTATTGTCTGAATCATTCATTCTTCCATTTTCTTGTTTCAGACTTGCCCCCTCCTGCTGAGAGTATTCACCACCAACAGCGGCCGACATCACAGAGTAGACGAATTTTCTAGAGGCAACGTTCCTTCCAGCGAGCTCCAAATATACACGTGGTGAGACTTTAAACTCCTCTTTCTACATGTTCAACGGGTCGGCGTGTAAGGCGTAAACGAGTCTTTCGTGTGTTTGTTGCAGGATGGATGCTACGCTGAAGGAGCTAACGGGTTTGGTGAAGGAAGTGTACCCAGAAGCCAGGAAAAAAGGGACCCACTTCAGTTTCGCCATCGTCTTCCCCGATCCCAGAGGGAAAATGTACAAGTAGGTGTTACACTCCGAACAGCGGCCAACTGGCCTCGTAGGAGCCCATGTTTCTGTTTAATTTGTGTGTCTGAAACATGCCTCCGCTTTCAGGTTGAAGGACATCGGCAGCACCGTGTCGGGCAGGAAGGGTCCGGACGACTCCATGACGCTTCAGTCTCAGCGGTTCCAGATCGGAGACTATTTGGACATAGCGATCACACCCCCCAACCGAGCGCCACCCCTCGGCGTGCGCATGAGGCCTTTCTGAACACGTGTGAAAATGTACAGAAAGTCACGCATCTGTTGTCTACAAAAATTTTGACTCATTTTATACATCTTGATGTTTAATAAAACTGTTCCCCCCATAGACTCTCACTATATTTTCTTTAAATCAGTATTCACACCATTTTCCTGTTTAAACTGTCTGCTGATTTTCTTCTTTTTTTTTTTATCAAACACATAAATTGTACTATTTCAACACTTTATTTGTAATAAAACATTTTTTGCGCATTTTACCTTCTGGCTACAATTGATCTAATTTTAGCTTTTAACTGTTATGCTAATTTTGGCTACTGGTTGGTTCATTTTAGCTTTGTATTTTAGTTTGAAATAATACGTTGCTAGTTTTAGATTTTAGTTGTTTTTTTGCTAACTTTACGTTTTAGCTGATGTGCGATTTTTAGCTAAGGTCTTTGCAATTTTAGATTTCAGCTACTGGGTTTGCTAATTGTAGCTTTTACCTATTTTTGTGCTTTTTCTTTTAGCTTTTTAATTACATTTTTAAGCTAATGTGTTGCTAATAGTTTTAGCTACTAAATTTATATTTTATGACTGATGTGCTACTTTTAGCTTTTACATGCTGTATTTTCTAATTTTTAGGTTTTAGCCACTTTATTTTATTTATTTTTGTAGCTACTGTTTGGGTAAAATTAGCTTTTTTTGTTTTTAACTTTAACAGTTCAGTAAAAATTTATTTTTCAACAAAATTTAAGTAAAGTTGTTTAAACCTCAGCAGTTGAAAATATATTTTTTTTAAATCAAAACTTGTTTAAAATAAATTTCATATTTAGCAAAACATTAAGGATGTTAGCATTTTATAGCATATAAAATAATTTGAATGCCCGTTGACTTAAAATTTAAAATTGGTAAGTTTTTCACCTAAAATATAAATTGTTTACGTTAAAAAAAAAAAAAAACAAATCTACAGCTATCTAATTGACAGTACGAATTATGATCTTATTTTGAAAGTTTCCACAGGAATTTGAAGTTTCCGGCGACGCATGCGCATTAACGCACACTGTGTGCTAGCAGCGCAGTAGTCAGTAAAGGTTCCTGTTAGATCAGAAAAACGGAGATTTTTGCCAAAAAACGTGCCGTGAAATGTTCCGCAGAAAGCTAACAGCTCTGGATTATCACGATCCGACCGGGTTTGACTGTTCAGGTGAGAAACAAAAACGATATTTAACAATTGTCGGCAAGTTGTAGTGGAGCTGGGGCCAACGAGTGTGCACGTATCCCAAAATACCTGCCACTTAAAAGGCACAGAGCGAACTCCTGTGTTAAAAACATCAATTTATAGGGTTCTTCTTTGTTTTAGTAACAGTTATAGTTCGTTCACTTTAATATCTTTAAAGAATAATCCTTTAATATCACAGCTTTATTCGGCAATATTATTAAGAAAGTAGATTGAAAATACGTAAGGTATTTTGTTATTTAAATAACAAAAAACGCCCCTTTTCTGATTATGTGGTTCCATGATTGGGAACCATTCATCCTATAGGTCCTTACAGATTTGAGCAAAACTGCCCGCTTTCCCTGAGGCTGGAACTGCTTTGATTCCTTTAATATTGATAATTTGACTGTATGACATGATTTACTCTGAAGCTTCCTGTTTTTTGTTTTCTTTTTGACATTGATCATTTTGTTTTCTGCTCAGATGAAACTCAGTTCAGAAACTGCATCGTGTGGCTGGAGGACCAGAAGATCAGACACTACAAGATCGAGGACAGGGGCAGCCTGAGGAACATCCCTAGCGCAGACTGGCCCAAAGCTTACGAGAAGGTGAGGTGATCGAACCCCTTTCACCTGATCACCCCCATCAGTGGGGCTCTCATACAGGCAAGCTGGATGAGCTGTTTCTGAGCTTCCTCTGTGTTCGGTGCAGTACCTGCAGGATCTGAACTGTCCGTTTGGAGTCCAGGAGCGGAAGGAGGCGGTGGACTGGCTGCTGGGCCTGGCTGTGCGTTATGAATATGGAGACAATGGTAAGACACTGCACAGATTTGTTTTTAGAAGGGGTTCTCTCCAAAACAAGTCCCAACAGGTGAAGTACCGCTGATGACCAGCAGATGGGGGTATAATCAAAGAAATAATGCTCCCTGGACATACCAGTTTATCAGTTTTATTCTATTTCCAGTAATTATATAAGTAAAATTGTGCAATTAGCTGCTTAGGTTCAACTGTCTGTCTGTTAGCAAAATATCTCATTAACCAGTTGATGAATTTTCACAAGATTCTTTGAGAGTCAGTCCAATTCAGATGCCCACCACATCTAATCAACCTTTGTCAACACAAAAATGGCAATAGCTCAGTCAGTCTTACAGATATTGAGCTAAAATCTGGCGTGATAGTAGCTGAGAGTCATCCCTAACACATAATCTGAGCATGAGATCTTTTTTATTTCAAGTTTGATCGAAATGACTCTGTCCTTTCTCAACACGAGGCGTGAAATAGCGAACAATGGGTATTCCTTCAAGGACTTTTTGTATCTTATTTGTGTTTTTTTTTTTTGTTGTTGTTGTTTTTTTGCAGTGGAAAAGTATAAGAACTGCCAGCCGTTGGCAGCTTCTGGTAACAGCGATAAACCGGTGGATCCCCTCGTCAACCTGGACAGTAAGTCAGAACGCTCCTTTTAGTTTGTTTTGGGTTTTTTGCCTCTCCGCCGCTGACTTTTTATTTATTTACTTTTTTGCAGGTAATTCTCCTGATTTCAAAGCAGGAGTTACAGCTCTGGCGAACATCCTCAAGATCCAAAGACACGACGATTACCTGGTGATGCTGAAGGTGAGAGTTGCACAATCAGGTTGTCCTACACCCCCTCCCCCCAACCACCACCACCACCAACACTGTGGTCATATCGACAGACACTTTAAACTTTCCAGCTGCGGTCAGAATTAGGAAGTTTAATATTCTAATCAGTTTTTTTTTTTTTTTTTTTCACGTGGACCCGACAGGCCATCCGGATTCTGATCCAGGAGAGACTTTCACCCGAGGCCATCACTAAAGCCAACCAAAACAGAGAGGTAAGCTGAGCATACGTGTGCATATTACACTCTAAAAAACATACCAAGACACGTGTTTCATTTAAAGAGTCTCTCGAGCAAAGTTTTTTGGGTTTTTTTGTTTTTTTTCCTCAAGTTTGAGATTATTCTTGTAAAGTTGAATACATATAATATAATAGAATAAACTATTTCAATAATATTTATAGTTTTTACCCTCTTAAATTTTTATACGCCTGTCCTAAGAGACATATTATGTTATGGTGCTGTACATTTGTGGTACTTTGTACTATATATATTTTTATCTTATCTCTTCAGGGTGTTCCAGTAGCTTTAGACAAGCACGTTTTGGGTTTTGACACTGGAGGTGAGTGCTGATTTCATTTATTTTTTGGAAATTTAAATCTATTTGAGGCCTGACTGCCAGAAGTAAACCGTGTCGTCTCACCGCAGACGCGACCCTGAACGAAGCGGCTCAGATCCTGCGCCTGCTGCACATCGAGGAGCTGAGGGAGCTGCAGACGAAGATCAACGAGGCCATCGTCGCCGTTCAGGCCATCATCGCTGACCCCAAGACGGACCACAGGCTGGGCAAGGTTGGCAGATGAGGAAGACGAGACGGACTAAACCACGAGTGTTTTTATTTAAATTTCAGAAAAAAAGGCCTTATTTTTTTGTTGTTGTTGTTTAAGGGACATAAATGAGTTTGTATTTAATTTTTTTTGGGTCTTGCATGAAATAGGGTTGTAATAAACGAGGGTTAAAGGTCCAGATTTCAGATGCAAAGATGACATTTTCTACAACAGAAAGGATGATCTGGTATAAAAAAAAACTACTGTTTTAGTAATGGTTTCTGCTCTGAAATATGTACTCAGGTTATATTCTTGTTTTCTTGCCAGAAGGAATAAACAGTAATTTTGAGATGATTTACGTTAAGTTGGTGGAAAAACAACGCAAATATACAATTGTGTGCTTTTTTTTGACTTGTGGTTGTCTGATGGTTTATTTCTGTTCAAATACAAAAACCGTCAAAAAGGCAAAATCACCAGTCACGTTTTATTATAAATATCACATTTCCATAACGGCTAAAGATTTTAGATGGTAGTAAAAATATATATATTTCAGGGATAATACAGTAAAACACAACAGGATTGTAGTGATCTGGAAATTATTTCCAGAAATCCCTGTGTGTCAGAAAATGAATACCCAGTAACTGAGATTTGTAATTCCCAACAGCCACATAATAAATGCTAAAACTGAACAAAGAAAATACATTTAGGCTTAATAAAAACACACAATAAGTACCTTAATAGGCTACCTGCAACCTCTGCTTCGTCATGTTTTTCACATGAAACTAATTCTGATTCTAATTTCAACTTAAAGCTCAGATATTTTGGAGTGAGGTTCTGTGGAAAGGTTATGAACAGTCAATATCTGACTTGTGGAAGAAAGCTCTTCAAACTAAAACGTTTGGAGAAAAAACGTTTTGACGAGCGGAGTGGATTGCATCAATTTCACATCACAATGTTTTTTTTGCAGAGAAGCTATGTTCCTGCAGGAAGTGCTACAGCGAGTTGCTGCTATCTGTGCTGCAAAATAACCAAAAGATTCTAAGTAAAATAATTGTGTGATGCCAGATCGACAGCAATTAAAAGATAAATGTGACCTGTGCTGGCAAAATGAGTCAGGGTGCAAAAAAGGAAAAAAATATAAACTTTTGCTCTAACTGAGATTTCTATGGATACCATCCAGCAATCCCAGCCACTAAAATAGGAGATAACCTTCCTAATCTACCTTTAAATTGAAGTTTTTAAACAGATTTGTCTTCAGAAATAATCCTTTCAATTTCATTTTAAATCTGCCGTCTGCTGTAGCTCGGGGAAATTCCTTCGTATAATGTTTGGCGTCACTGTGAAGCTTGAGGAGTCCTCTTTTTCAAAATATATACGGCTGGAATTCATGTGGACATCACTCCAAACTAATAAAAATCTAGTTTATGAACTAGTTTGTTGCCAGGTGATAAATTGCCAAATTTTAAAGACTATAAATCATTTTGAAGCTTTAGAGTTAGAAAAATTTGAAAATAACTCAACAATGAAAAATTCTCCATTGTGACTGATTTTGCTAGCACGGGTAACAAATTTACCGTTTGCGTGATTCGCTGTAAAAGCTTCATGATTAAAGCTGTTTTAAGACGGCAGTAATCGACTTTCTCAACAGCGGTCGTTCAACGTCAAGCTATCTGCAACAGGTAAGATATTAACTGTACATGACCTTTCCATGAATCTTCACTAAAAGATCTGAACAATCATTTTAAAAAGAGCTAAATCAGATGTCCTTAATGCCTAATAGGAAAAAAGAACACCTTTCTCAGGATATTCAAAGTACTCAAGGAGGTGATTCTGTGATTTTAAGCCATCTGGACAAAAAAAAACAACGCTCAGTTTTATGTAAAAAGCTTTATGTCGCCGTTCTTTGGCTTCAGGAAACAACACACACACAAATTTAATTGTAGATTCAATAGAAAACTAAATAACTCACAAAAAATACAAAAATACAGTAGAAAAAAAAAAAATTCAAAATGAGGTATGAAACAAATTTACAAAACTTTGGGTTATATTTCGAAGGTGAGACGGTGGGGGGGCGGGGGTTGTAAAGTTGGCTCTGATCCGGCTTCGGGAAGCCTTCCTGGTCCCTGCCGAGTGTCCTCCGCCACGAGGGACGCCGCCTTCTGTCCACGAGTCGACCCCCAGAAACTATTAGCACCAAGCGACCCTGTGGCTGCAGGCCCCGTCGTTAGTGGCTCCCTGTGAAACGACACAAAAACACACCCTTTTTCTTTCTTTTTTAATCTCCGTGATGCCTCAACAACCGGAGGAGGCGGTTCAAAGATCCAGGTGGGAGTGTGATTTCTCTTCCTGTGTGAGTCTAATGACAAAACAAACACACTTAACAGCTCGGTACTCAATGACCACTTTGAGCCTTTTTCAACCAACTCCGGTGTTTTTCTTTTAAATCTCCTTGGAGGCTTTTTGCAGCTGCACACACCAGCGACAACCATCCCGATCAATTCGAGAGTAAGAGGGGAACAAACGAGAGCGGGTTTCGCGCCGTGACATCTGCCGGGCTGCCACTTTGAGGATCATCCTGTGTTTATTTAGAGGGCTCCGTTGCACTTTGAAGGTGTTTTCTGAAAACCCGGCTTTGAAAGGATTTGAAGCCGTCTGCAAACGTCAACACTTCAAACGTGACGCAGCCAAAGTACAGGCGGAGGGTCGTCAACAGCTGTGTAATCATGGCTCTTTGGTCTCGTGAGTCACAAGTAGAGGGTCCCGCACAGCTGTGTAATCGTTCTCGTCTGTTTTGTGAATGTATGTGGAGACGGACGGTTGAAGCCAGATGTTTACATACACCATAAAAAAAGACAACCATCAGACAAAACCTTTCCTGTTTTCTGTCAGTTGGAATTCCCCAAATTATGTCTATTTGTTTAACTTTCTTCAAAGTCACAGGTTTCCATCCATTATCTTAGTATTTGGTAGCATTTCTTTTAAACCTGTATGACTTGGGTCAAGCTTCTCTCGACAGTTTGCTGGAGTTTTGACAGAACTGAGTCAGGTTTGTCGCCTTTCCAGCTCTGCCTGCAAACTTTCTCTGGGATTATATCAGGGCTTTGTGACGGCTGACTCTGTTGTCCTCAAGCCTCTTTGTAACTAATCTGGCAGTATGCTGAGGGCCGTTGTCCATTTGAAGACCCATTTGTGTCCAAGCATTAACTTCCTGTTTGATGTCTTGAGATGCTGTTAATATTTCCACATAATGCTATTTCCTCGTGATGCCATCTATTTTGTAAAGGGCACCAGTCCCTCCTTCAGCAAAACACCCCCACATCATGATGCTGCCACCCCCGTACTTCACAGTTAGGATGGTGTTCTCAGACTAACAAGCTTCCCCTCTTTTCCCTCCAAATCTATCAATGATCATGATGGCCAAACAGTTCAGTTTTCATTTCTTCAGACCACAGGACATGTCTCCAAACATGAAGCCCTTTGTCCCTGTGTATATTTACAAACTGTAATCTGTCTTCTTTATGTTACTCTGGGAGTAATGGCTTCTTCCTCACTGAGTTTCCTTTCAGTCCGTGTTGGTTCAGGACTTTCTGACCAGCTTCAGCAGCATCTTCACAAGGTCTTCAGCTTTAGTTTTAGATTTGATTCACACATTTCACACCAAAACACGTTCATCTCAGGAACACAGAACCGTCTCCTTCCTGAGCGGTATGATGGCAGGACATTCCCATGGTGTTTATACTTCTGTATAAATGTTTGAACAGATGAACCTTCAGGTAGCTGGAAATTGTACCCAAGGATGAACCAGCGAGTTCTCTTCCTGCTATCTTTGTTGATTTCTTTGGATTTTCCCATAATGACCCACAAAGAAGCAGAGTGTTTGAGGTGAGCCTTAAAATGAATCCACAGGTGTCTCCAGGTAACCCGAATGGGGTCCGCTAACCCATCAAAAAAAAAAGCTATCCCATCTAAGTGAACTTGTGACATTATTTGGGAATTCAGCAAATACAAATAAATTCGGGAATCCTAACTGACCTAAAACAGGAAAGATTTGGTCTGATTTCATGTCAGACAGTGAGGAAAAATGGTTCTGTCTTTTAACACGGTGTATGTAAACATGTGGTTTCAACTGTACCTACACAACTACGTTACAACAGTTCAGCTTCACACATCAGACACCTTACTGCAGGTGTGAGGCTGCTGCAGGTTCAAAAGATTTTCCTTGTTAATGCTGTTTAGCACTATGTTCAGTTTGTGCCAAAGAGTGCAATAAAAAGAAAAGTATTTAGGAATAAAACATTTTTTTTTAAATCCTACCTGGTAGACAGTAGGTGGTTGCTATGGTGATGCCATACAGGTGCGAACGCTGTTCGGGCAGGTATTCATCGGTGAACTTACTGCTGTCTTTGCTCACTGCGATTACACCGTCCCTGTCAAAGGAAAGACAGAAGGAGATGCTGAGGGGGTCACACGCTGATGATCACATTGATTACTAATCAGTCACGGATGAATGGAAGGCTGGATTCTTGGAACTGCAGACACGAGAAGAAGAATACAGACAGCTACCTCCTCCAGTCAGTGTAGTAGAAGTGGTTCCTGTAGTAAACCATACTGAACGGGTAGTTCAGGCTGGGGTGGATCACTTTTCGACCTGAGCCGTTTGGAGATACACACTCCAAACGTTTTGTACCTGTTGGACAGATGGTAAGAGGAAAGATCAACGTTGTCTTTAAATACAAAGTGAACTTTTAGGCCTCTACTTTACATTTAAAGCAGAAGTGTCAAGATGTTATCATGGCACATGGAAGACAAACACTCCAAAGGTTAGACTTTGGCAGCTGAACAAAACCAATCACATTGTTTAAAGTTTATGGGGAAAAAAAGTCCACCGTCCATCAATTTTGAGGTTTTTGCCAGGATTAGGGGTTATGTTTTCATGTTTTAGGTTCATGTTTCAGTTTGGGTTTATTGTTTCTTTTATTTTGTCAGCTGATTGTCTTCTTGTTCTGTTTTTGCTCCTTGTGTTTTGTTTCCTGTCATTATTCACCTGTCCTCTGTTATCACTCATTTACCTGCCACGCCCCTCTCCACCTGCTCCTAGTTAGTTATCACTCACCTGTGCCCACTTCCCCTAATTACCTTCTGTCTTTAAAACCCGGTCATCTCCTCCATTTCCTCACTATTCCGTTGCTGCTTCATGCACTGATTGGTGCCCTTCATGTTTCGTCTCTCGAGTTTTGCCTCATGTTTGGATTTAATTTATGTTTGGTGTTCAGTTCAGATTTGCTGCTTCGTCAGCTTTTGTTTTTGTTTCTTTCTATTTTAAAATAAATTATTTTATTCCTGGGATCCAAGATGAGTCTGCACATAGGGTTCGCTGCAGTCTCCACCTAACCTGACAGTTTTGATTTGGTCTTTATCAGATTCTGTGCAAAAACAAACAACAGATTCCATACATCAATTTTCTTTACCAAGTTTTCCAGTGGGGAGCTGGTTCCAATCGCAAGGACTCATATAGACAAACAAGACAACCATTCACACTCTCACTGAAACCTTGGGACAATTTAGAGTTACCAATGAACCTAACGTGCATGTTTTTGGTCTGTGGTAGGAAACCGAAGTATCCGGAGAAAATCCACACATCAGTCATTGATTCAAAGGATTCTAGAGTCAGATGAGGCCATCTGTCCAACAGCTGAAGCTTAGACCAAACTGGGTCATGAAACAGGACAAATCTACAACAGAACGGCTGAAAATAAAAAGAATGAAGGCGATGCAATGGTTCAAAGTCCAGAATCAAATGTCTGCAAACCTCAACGAACTGAAACAACGTTTGAAAAGAAGAGCGGGCCAAAATCCCTCCACAACCATGTGAGAGACTGAGAAAGTCAAGCAAAAAACTTCAAGTTCTTATTGCTAAAGTAGGTTTCGCAAGCTACTGAATCATGGGCTGGACTTAATTTTTCACTCAGAGCTTTTCCATTTTGGTGTCCTTTCTATAACAATATGGAATCTGTTGTGAGTTTTTGAACACATGAGGCTATATTTGAATAATTTTAGAACCTGGTTTGTATTACATCCTGATATGTAAAACCCCAGAATTGAAGGAGGGTGGTCTGTCTTTTTCCCCACGACTGTCTGGTTATTATAACAGAAGTCATGTTTACCTGCATCGGCCCAGCAGATTTGTCCAGAGGAAAAGTCGTACGTCAGAGCGTTTGGCAAACCGATGCCGTCAGACACCACCACCCTGCGGTTCTGACCATCCACAGACGAACTCTCAATCTTAGGAGCCTCTCGGTTCCAGTCAGTCCAATACAGAGTACTGCAGGGAGACACAGGAGGAGGAATTACGGATCTTCTTACACTTACAGGTAATACAGGAGCTGGTTTTTGCAAGTGTTTGCACCAATAGACAAGAGGGGAAGCAAAGTGGCTTCAGGAACATGGAGCTCAAAGGACAAGAGGGGAGTTCATAGTCAGGTTACCATGGGCAACCTTTAACTTAAGCATTCTCACTGCATTTTTCAAGTCATCTGTTGGCAAAAAAAATAAAAATAAATATGGGCTCAGGCTTTCCAATCCCAAACAACCTCACAGATGTGTCGTTTTGTAAGAAATCCAGCCGTGATTGACTGTTTGGAGCATTTCAAAATACAAAACGTTTCACCGCAAACACGTTGGCAGCCCACTGGGAACTGCAGGTAACGCACACCACATGGACCTGACGGCATGCGAGGCAGCAGATGTTCGCAATACGAGTGTACACATGGTTTCGGTGCCTCACTGTGTGGGGTTTTCCGTCCCTGTGTAAGGAGAAAATTGGCTTTCTAGCGGAACACACGCATATTTGGCCTCAAGTCAGAAAATAACCCCCCCATCCCCGAACTGTCAAATCAATGACATGAAACATACACTCACGGTTTTACGATCTGTATTTAAATCATCCGTATCGATACGCACACAATCTCTTGGATAACAGTTGATTGGGTGATGAATTTGGCAAATGAAAAGCAGATGTTATTTTTGTGGTGCTGACCAACGATGGCCTCCTGCTTTCACCACAGTGTTCAGGATTAATGCCATCATTAAACCCAAGACAGACTCAGCTGGTTGCACCATCCACAGAGAGAGCACTAAAAACAGCTTGTATGAAAGAAATATCAAACACACATTGCTAATGGAACACTCCACCCAAAAACCGCAAATAACCCATCAATTTTCTCCCGTCTTACTTATAAACTCATGTTGAGTCTGATGCCTAGACACTAGACTCAACAAGTCTTGTGTGAGCTGCAGACTTTGTTGACTAGAAACAAGCATTTATTTTTTTTATGGTTTTAATACTGAGCTGAAAACCATGTGTAACATCCAAAATCCCTCAGGATGAGTTATAGTGTCCTAGTCTAGCACTTCTAGGATGTTCCACTTCACCACCAGGACGTGTGCGTGTGCGTGCATGTTTGTTCCGAGATTTATACATGGCAGAATGGAGGTCTGCGTGTTTTAAAAATGGCATTTTAAACTGTTTTACCCGGTGGATGAAACCACTATGATGGCTCGGGGATTGACCAAGTCGGTGTTGAACAGAACGCGCCTCTCGCTGCCGTCCAAGTTGGCACTTTCAATCACGTCGGGCGAGGAGTCGACCCAGAACATCAACCTACGTTTGACATCTACCGCCAGACCTTCTGGACTGACGAGATCTACAAGGAAAGCAGTGAAGTCAATGTGGAAAATTCATTAGACAAACAAAGAAGGGGAAGGGTACCGTCTTACTTGAGTTGATGACTATCTCAGGCTCAGCTCCAGACACCATCGAAGCTCGGTTAATTGTTCTTGCAGACAAATCCGTCCAATAGACTTGATTTTCTTTGCAGTCATGGGCAATTCCAACAACTATGGAACCCTGGATGTACACAAAGAATTACAACCACATCAATCTTCACATACGCCTGGTTTTAATAAGGAGCTAATAGGTTTCCACTAAATCGCTCAAAGGTGTGAACGCAAGTTAATGTTTGTAGTCATAAATACGACCAAAAACATATAAACAAACCTACGATGATGATTCAACAGCTTTTGGAACCTCTTTCAGCAGCGATAAACTGAAGTGAGGTATGGTGAGATATTTCAATCTGATGAAAGACTAAACTTTGTCTGAGCCATTGCACCAATGTGATTCTTTAGCGAGTGCGTGTATGGCCCGGAATACAGTTTTGCAAGCCGTGTATATCAAAATAGGCTGCGATTTTCATAAACTGCTCGCAAAAAACGGGTCCAAACGCAGAATTCGGTGAGACCGCAACTAAAAAAAAATCACCTGTTTGATTGCAATTTTCTTACAGTTTTGAGTCGCCAATTGGTCTCCAACGGTCACAGCCCAGTGAGATACTGGCCTCAGCTTCAGAGGAGTTTATGATCCACTCAAAGACTGCAGGGTGCCCGTGTCATGTGGTTGGTAAACAAGCCTAAATTGTTATCCAATCCGTGTATGGTTTGTTCTTTGTTTTTTTCGTTTCAAAATAAAATTGCAAACACAAAAAACAAGCATGTGTTTTTTTGTTTTTAAAACGAAATTAGAAAAACAGCAATTGCAAAAATAAAAAAGGAGTACATTTTGGGTTTTTCTTAACTGCAATGGTTAAACGATAGACAAGCTTTTATTTTGTTGTTAATTCAACAGGACCTTATGGCAGAGCCGGAAATGAAGACCTGAACTCCCGGCACATAACTTTTTCAGTTACCAGTAGGTGGCGGTAATCTACACCTTCAGTTTCTTGCCAACCACCATTAAAATCCACGAGAAGAAGAACTTTTTCAGTTAGCACTTCAGAATCTACCAGTTTAAAAATGGATCCGTTTGTCTTATTTAGAGGGAATCGACGCATTTCATTGAGAGCTGATGATCTTACCGTCAACAAGATTTCTTTAATATTCCAAGGAAGTCATTAAATCAGTACATTACCGCCACCTACTGGTAACTAAAAAAGTTATGTGCCGGGAATTCAGGTCTTCATTTCCGGTTCCACCATAAGGTCCTGTTGAATTAACAACAAAATAAAAGCTTGTCTTTGGTTTAACCATTGCAGTTAAAAAAAAAAAAACGTACCCCTTTTTTATTTTTGCAATTGCCGTTTTTTTAATTTAGTTTTAAAAACGAAAAAACAAAAGAACACATGCTTGTTTTGTTTTTGCAATTTTATTTTGAAACGAAAAAACCAAAGAACGAACCATACACGGATTTTATCCCTTCCTGCGAATAACCATTTCCATTGTCGAACGACAGACTCCAAATAATTAGGTAAAGGTGGATTCAGTGCTTCAGACTGCTTCAAGATGTTGATTCTGTTCAATGACAATTTGTTTTGCTATGCCCTGCTGCCAAAAACTGTAAAACTAAAACAGACTGTAGTTACACAGTTTATTATCTCTGGGATTCATTAGCACAAATTAAAACTTTTCATCCACATTTGCCGAAATGCTGGTGTAAGAACATCACAAAACGTTCAAAGTAGGTATGAACTCCAAACTTTCCTTCTTCTTTTACTTTTGAACATTTTACTGGATCCAACTCTATGATTAAGATGGGAAAAAAAAAACAAGAATGATAATAAAACACGGAAACTCGTGAGTCTCCATCTTACATGTAGAGTCAACAGCGTTTTGGAGCGGGAAGCATCCAGCCTGGTCCCGTTGAGAGGCAGCGCTCCTATTTTCTGCCCCTGAGCGTACAGCAGGGTCACGCCAGTGTTAGTCAGAGGTGTCACGTCTGGGCGGGGCAGCGGACGAGCAGTGGGCGGGGTCACTGTTGGGAGGCCTGGGTGGAGATTGGATGCATAAAACAATCAGTGAAGAAGAAGTAGAAGCCACGTGTAACATGATAAGACTGGAGATATAAATGACTTTGCACTTACATGCAGGTTTGACAACATCGTGTGATCGAGTTCCAGGGACTTCCCGTCCGTCCTGGTCTACACACCAACAATAAGTGGTCTCCCCGTAACACTGGACCGGACTGAGAGAACGCAGCATTCAGTCAGAAGCCTTATTTTGACATTAAAAATAATTTCAGTTGTTGTAGCATGCAGGTATGAGACAAACCTAAACTCCCCGTCAGGCTCGCACTGAGGCAAGTACTGCTGTGGATCTGGTTTCCCACCGTAATGTTCAACCAAACTGGCCCTCCACCGCTCACACACACTCTCAGGGCGGCTGCTAGAAGCTCCAGAGTCTGTAGGAAACCCAGTTATAAGCATAAGCCTGTAAAACTTTCATTCAGATCTTCTTGTGTTGACATTTTTCAATGTTTATTCAAGCTCAGTCAGCTTTCCAGCTCGCCGAGTTTATACAGCATTGAGAGCAGGGCGGCCTTATTAATGGTGTGTGTTAAAAGGGGCACATGCACACATCTTCCCTCAGTCAAAACAGTTTACCAGAATAAAGTCCTTTTAATAACTCACTTTAAAAGGAGCTCCGTAACTAAAACTGAAACCACTTTAGGTTTCTGCTCGTGTTTATCCTGCTCTTCCTCTCCTGTCTGTAAATGTCTGGAGTCAGACTCCACCAGAGACACACAGGTTTGGAAAAATACGTCCAAAGAGGAGTTTTTGCCATGAAACTTTACACTTCTTATAGTTTTGACATCAAAACGTAGCTATTTTTGTCTTTCTTCAGAACGTGTCTCTCACAACTATAGGACCGATGGTTTTCTCTCAAATTCCCCCGAAGTGCAGATGGCGCCCATCCAAACGTCCACCGATTTCCATTGTATCTGAGCTCAGAATTTTCACTTCCAAACTGGAAGCAAGGGGTCCTTTTTAACTTGTCACATCTCCGAAATAAAACATCCAAGACATAAAAATTGGCGTGTGATGATCAGACGCTTCTGTCGCTTCTGCTCAAGGAATCTTTTTCAACACGACTCAAACCCACCGGGAACACCACAGTACGCAACGTCATTTTTATCGCTTCAACAGATGCCGCTAAAACATAAAGGAAATGCGCTGTAACAACACAAATAACTGCTTGTGTGGACTTTAGCCCTACTTAAACAGAACTTGAGCAATCGGCATTTGAGCAAAAGCCATTTACCTTTTTTTTTTTGCTAATGTCTTTAAACTGATGCTATTTTGGGTCATCTATCTCTGGATATTTCTCAACCACGACAACTAATCATTCTTTATTTATGTATATATTTTGGATACAATATTGTGCTACAACTAGACAAGAGAAAAGGAATTGCCAAGAATTGTCAGCTTAGATTATTTCAAAAGTGGGGCCCAAATTACTATTAGGCTTTAAAAAAACAAAAACAAAACAAGAGTACTGTTAATGGTACATAATACTCCTGTCAGAAAACTGTCAGAGTAATCAAAACCCATAGCTGGGACCTTGACCTTTGTGACCTTGAAATCAACAGGGATCGTCCCTGTCTCCCAGCTGTGTTGTTTGACACTACTGCATTACATGTTTGAAGGGTTATCAATTTAGAGCTTAAACTAGAAATTGTTCACAGACAGATGGACAGCGCCATACCATAATACTTCCCATCTTCGGACAGGCGTTTAAAAAACTTGATCTATGTTAGAATTTCAGGCAGTAGCTGCGTTGGCACCCCTCAGACTATCTTCAGAAATCTTCTACTTCAGTAATTCTTACCATAGAAGTATTGGAATATTGTCAGATTTGTTTGGTTTTCCTTCTATTTATTCTTCCATCACACAGCCTACTGAATTCAGTGGTTTAGAAAACACAGCACTCTGACAAGTCTCCAACCCTCAGACTCATTTGCTCCGTTGGCACGAAGCTGTATCACTCAGAAGGGAACACATAAATACAGACTTCAAGTCGAGCTTAATGTGGGCGCGGTGTAAACAACAGGACTGAGGCAATTTGTGAATACAGCTGAAACTGGCAATATTTGGGGATAAATCCACTCAAACTATCTGTAATATTATAGAGGTATAAATCCAAACCCAACAGGTCATAATGAACTTTTACAACTAAAAATTGCAGCACACATATGATAAAATATGTAGTGATCAAAACAAATGGAACGAGTTGAACTGTTACACAGTAAATATATTTTATGACTAAAAATGTGTGTTTCTGTGTTGCGTGGGTTAGTCAAACTCTGTGTTTGTCACTCGGCGGGTCAGACTTGTTTTGGTTTGGCTGCTCGGCAACAGCCTGTGGCTCGTCCTACCCACGTCAGACGCTCCATTGGTCATAAATGCAATTTATAGCACCAACTGGATTCATAAAGCAGCTTCTGTGTAGGTTTAAACATGTGCACGACAGAGAGATGCAAAACAACTAAAGATGTTCCTTTCAGTTCAAAATGCAGTTCTACATAATTTGGAATTAGTTGCACACGTTTGCTATTAGGTGAGCGAATAAGTAAATTTGCTGCATTTGTTTGAGACAAAGCAAAGCAAAACTCTGACCTGGATTATTACAGTCTACACGTAGTCCACCAGGTGGAGTCCTGGTTCCTGCTCTTTCCTGACCAATGCTGTCCACACACCAACAGTGTCCAGTAGAGCCATGGCACTAGAACAATGTTAAAAGATGTGTGAATATTACTGATGCTATCAGACAGTGAGACAGCTCAATATTAAAGCACAGCAAAAAAAAGGTTTTAACAGATGCCAACCTGCTGTGACTGATAGTGTCCATGTTCATCACACTGAGGAATATAGGCTCCAACAAGAGGCTGTCCATCTGGACTGGTGGTCTGGACGCTGTCTCTGTGGTGCTCACACTGAGTTTTGGGACGATCTGTCTCGCAACAACACAAAAAAGGAAAAAAACAAGACGTTTAGCTTATTAGTCGTGAACTTTCAACTGTGAAAACTTGAATCTAACAAGTTAAAGATGCCAACTTTCCCTTCCTCTGGAACAGACTGTAAATAAGAGTCTGTATCACATGTTGACTTCTCACTACATTAAATTGCTAATAATTGCTCACAATTGGTATGAAGTGATACCTGATTTATCGCAGTCTTTTGGTGGTGTACCCGGTGGAGTCCTGGTTCCTGATCTCTCCTGCCCATTCCGGTCAACACACCAACAGTGTCCAGTGGAGTCGTAGCACTAAAACATAAATAACAACTGTTTACCTGTAGCATTTGTAACTCTTGATAAGTCACACAAAGAGTCAGGTTAAAAAAAAAAAACAGCTCTGACGCCTAATACGAACCTGTAATGGTATGTAGTGTCCATCAGCATCACACTGGGGCACATAAGCTCCAGCTATAGGATACCCCCCTGAAATGGTCGCCTCTGCTCTTTCCTTGTGGCGTTCACAGGAAGTTTTTGGGCGCTCTGGTTGATCTAAAAAACAAGGGGTATCACACAAACAATTCCCAGGAGTCACTGTGTGAAGAAACCCGCCCCAAGAGATGTTTCAATATGCTGACGATATTCAACTATAACGGCAAGGGCAGTAATTAAGTCGCCACTATTGATATAACTCATGACCCAAATGACATCTGTTACTGACATTACTTATTGTCTGAGTCTGTGCTGTATTTTCTCTGACAAATTCTCATAAAAGGTAAAAACAAGAATAAAGACCCTTGCTGAGTTTTTGTTACCAATGGAATCATCCAAAATGTTGCAGAACAATGGCATCAAATCTCAAAAAGTGCTGAAGTCATCTGAGTACAGCAATGCTGGAGCCTCACCTGTTCTGCTGCAGTCTGCACGTGGTGCACCAGGTGAAGTCCTGGTTCCTGGTCTCTCCTGTCCCCTACTGTCCACACACCAACAATGTCCAGTAGAACTATGGCACTATTATTGTAGGAAAATACATTTATTAAATTGGTACATCAACAGAATCAGCATTATTACTGATGCTGTTGATTAGTAAATTATTTCAATATTAAAACATGAAAATAAAAGTTTTAACAGATGTCAACCTGCTGTGACTGATACTGTCCATGTTCATCACACTGAGGAACATAGGCTCCAACAAGAGGAAGTCCATCTGGACTGGTGGTCTGGACGCTGTCTCTGTGGTGCTCACACTGAGTCTTAGGACGTTCTGGCTCATCTAAGGAGACACAGTAAAAGAAAACATAAAAACTGTTTTAAATTCACATCAATAAATTTAGTTTTTTTATTGAAAATTACTCTAAGAACAGATGTTATACCTTCTGTACTACAGTCTTTAGAAGCTGATCCAGGTGAAGTCCTGGTTCCTGGTCTCTCCTGTCCCCTACTGTCCACACACCAACAATATCCAGTAGACCCATGGCACTAGTAGAGTAAGAAAAGGACCGTGTTACCATTACTGTTGCTGTTGAGAAGTAAACTAATTTAATCTAAAAGCATGAAAAGGAAAGTTTTAATAGATACCAACCTGCTGTGACTGATACTGTCCATGTTCATCACACTGAGGAACATAGGCTCCTAGGAGAGGAAGTCCATCTGGACTGGTGGTCTGAACGCTGTCTCTGTGGTGCTCACACCGGGTCTTAGGACGTTCTGGCTCATCTGGGTGAAAATGAGACACACAATTTATTAGTTGTCCTGCTCAGCTTACAACTTCTCAACTGATCTTATCAACAGGCCACATCCGGCGACTGATCAGCTGTTTTTCTTCAACGTATTCAGTAAGTAAAGCCCTATTTGCCCGGGGTAAGCATTATCTGGGGATCTCATGTAATAAATAAATTACTCCCCAACGTCTGCTTTTTGTGTAGTGCATTTGCACGGGATAACTGAAGCCTCAGATTCTGCTGAAATTTACCGACATCTTCCAGATATGATGTTAACGGGCTGTGTATTGTGTAACATCCACTTAGATTGTGTGTAGCTCCAGGCAGCTGTATAGTAGGCAACAAACGGTTTACAAACAAACTATTCTTATCACACAGAGCAATGCATGATGTGAGCCACCATTTGCATGTGATTTTACTCTTTCTCTTTAACCTTTTTGTTTTTATGGTGACCGTTTGGGTTGATAGGGTTTTGCTGGCCCCGGGACACAAAAGGTTATCTATGCATTCCAGTGCAGCCTCCATTGCCAAAAACAAACAAAAATGCACCCAGGAGACAAAACACGCCTAATTACATATTGAATCCCGCCCATCGGCCTTGTCAGTAATTTATAAAGCAAAAATTCCCCCACAAATTACCTACAATATTTTGGTGAACTCCGAAGTCCTGTGATAATACTAATTCAATGCGAATAGGCATCTCTGTGATTTGGACAGAAATGGGCGGGATCTCATACATAATTAGGCGGTTCTTGTTTTTTGGGCACATTTTTATTTGTTTTTGGCAATGGAGACTGCACTGGAGTGCATAGATAACCTTTTGTGTCCCGGGCCAGCAAGACACTATCGACCCGTAACGGTTGCCATAAAAACGAAAAGGCTGAAGAGAAGGCGCAAAATCACATGCAAAGGGTGGCTCACATCATGCATTGCTCTATGCAGTAAGAATAATTTTCTTCTGTTTGTAGCCTACTATACAGCTGGCTAGCGCTATACACAATGTAAGCGGATGTTACGCAATACGCAGTCCGTAAACATCATATCCGGAAGATGTCCGTAAATTTCAGCAAAATCTCAGACTTTGGTTGTCCCGTGTGAATGCGCCACAAAAAAAGCAGACGTTAGTGAGTAATTTATTTATTACATGGGGTCCCCAGATAATGCTTATCCCATGCGAATAGGGCTTTACAGAGCACCTCACACTCCCCATAACCCTTAAAGAACCTTAGAAGTGTTTGGTCAGAACGTAACTAGTTTGTCTTTTCATGTCCTCTAACAGGTTTTAAGAGCATTCCACATTTCAAGGTTTTAAAGCAGTTTAGGAAACTCTGTCTTCTGCCTGACTGGCAGCACTCACTGGGGATGAGTACAAACGTTTGTTTAGGTACTCAAGTTTCACCTGGTCCACAGCTGTACACACTTGTCATTTCAGCGTTAGTGGCTACAGTCTGTTTCTTCAAGCTGCAGTCCTATTGACCAACCCTTATTGCTGGGTTCCTGCAGCTCATTCAGAACCTGCAACAACTGACTTGATATTATCCATCTTCTGCCCTCCTTCCAGGTGAGAGACAGTTTTCGAATGCATTTAGATTTTAAGAATTGATGAGTTAGAGCCTCACCTGTTCTGCTGCAGTCTACACGTGGTGCACCAGGTGAAGTTCTGGTTCCTGGTCTCTCCTGTCCTCTACTGTCCACACACCAACAATGTCCAGTAGAACCATGGCACTAGTATTGTAGGAAAAGACAATGTCATTATAACTGATGCTGTTGACTAGTACACTAATTCAATATTAAAACACAAAAAGGAAAGTTTTAACAGATGCCAACCTGCTGTGATTGATACTGTCCATGTTCATCACACTGAGGAACATAGGCTCCTAGGAGAGAAAGTCCATCTGGACTGGTGGTCTGGACGCTGTCTCTGTGGTGCTCACACTGAGTCTTAGGACGTTCTGGCTCATCTAAGGAGACACAGTAAAAAAAAACCACAAAAACTGTTTTAGATTCACATCAATAAATTTAGGTATTTTATTGAAAATTACCCTAAGGAGAGATGCAATACCTTCTGTACTGCAGTCTTTAGAAGCTGATCCAGGTGGAGTTCTGGTTCCTGGTCTCTCCTGTCCCCTACTGTCCACACACCAACAATATCCAGTAGATCCATGGCACTAGAATAGTAAGAAAAGGACCATGTCATTACTACTAATGGTGTTGAGCAATATTAAATTTAAAAGCATGAAAATGAAAGTTCTAATAGGTGCCAACCTGCTGTGACTGATACTGTCCATGTTCATCACACTGAGGAACATAGGCTCCTAGGAGAGGAAGTCCATCTGGACTGGTGGTCTGGACGCTGTCTCTGTGGTGCTCACACAGGGTCTTAGGATGTTCTGACTCATCTGGGTAAGAAGGGGTCACACATTTTATCAACAGAAGACAGGGGGGTCGGGATCAGGGGTGGAAATAAAAAATTTTCTCCACCAGCTCCCAGCCACTCAAGCATTTTACCAGCAACTATTTTGGTCATTGTGCTGCCGACAGCTGGAAAGAAACACTGACTGGCTGCTCTCTTTAAAAACGAGCCAGTCATGGAACTTGCCATTGTCATTTTATTTTTATTTTTCATTAAAAAACCGGCGTTTAACTTTTGGTTCTTCCCTTGACTCCTCTTGAGAAACGTTTTTGTTGTCTGCCACCCGCTTAACTCCTGAAATGTACCGCCACATTGTTAAAGCTACTGCTCAAAATGTCTCCTTCTTCTAATGGCATTTAGAGTAAACTAGCAGCAACTAAGGCACATTGCTGCCCCCTACAAGTTAGGAGTACAAATTGAACGCATTCTTTTCTTTCCCTGTTCAAACTGCAAACCTGCCATGGTGGCTGGTGTGTTGTTCAAATTTAAATGCTACTTCAAACATTTACCCACATTTGGCCAGTGGCGGGTGCCAATTTCCACACTTGGTCGGGATACTCACACAAAGACTTTCTAAACCTCCTAAATCATAAAGTTCTACATTTAGGAGGTAAACTCAACAATGTATTTAATGATTCTTTGCATAGGTCATTGAAAGAGGTTATAATGTAAAATAAAGATCCAGCATTCCTTAAAGGAATGTGTTTAATTTCCGCCTCTTATGCTAAAGTTTTAAACGAAGCTCATCTTATGCTGAAAACAGTTGAGTTGTTGCCACTTTGGTCTAAGCTTGTAAATGACCTAAAGTAGCGAGGTATGTCATGGAGGAGCTTAAAAGCCCTACTGCAGCCAGCCACTAGAGGCGCTCGTCCTTTGGGGCTTCAACTTCTGTGTTCTGGTTCTTTATCTAGTCGGGACTAGCTGATGGGTCTCACCTGTTCTGCTGCAGTCTACACGTGGTGCACCAGGTGAAGTCCTGGTTCCTGGTCTCTCCTGTCCCCTACTGTCCACACACCAACAATGTCCAGTAGAACTATGGCACTAGTATTGTAGGAAAAGACAATGTCTTTATTACAGATGCTGTTGAGTAGTACACTAATTCAATATTTAAACACAAAAAGGAAAGTTTTAACAGATACCAACCTGCTGTGATTGATACTGTCCATGTTCATCACACTGAGGAACATAGGCTCCAACAAGAGGAAGTCCATCTGGACTTGTGGTCTGGACGCTGTCTCTGTGGTGCTCACACTGAGTCTTAGGACGTTCTGGCTCATCTAAGGAGACACAGTAAAAGAAAACACAAAAACTGTTTTAAATTCACATCAATAAATTTAGGTATTTTATTGAAAATTACCCTAAGGAGAGATGCTATACCTTCTGTACTGCAGTCTTTAGAAGCTGATCCAGGTGGAGTCCTGGTTCCTGGTATCTCCTGTCCTCTACTGTCCACACACCAACAATATCCAGTAGCTCTATGGCACTAGTAGAGTAAGAAAAGGACCATGTCATTATTACTAATGGTGTTGAGCAATATTAGATATAAAAGCATGAAAAGGAATGTTTTAACAGATGCCAACCTGCTGTGGTTGATACTGTCCATGTTCATCACACTGAGGAACATAGGCTCCTAGGAGAGAAAGTCCATCTGTACCGGTGATCTGAACGCTGTCTCTGTGGTGCTCACACTGAGTCTTAGGACGATCTGTTGTGTGTAAAGAATGCCAGACATAAAATGTAGACATTAGAACACATATTTAATATATAAAATTTAAAGTAGCCACAGAAAAGTTTTATTTTTCATTTGATGGAAAAAAATCTTTCACACATTAAAGCTAGAAGAAATCAAACATGATTTCATACAGAATGAACAATGATCTTATCCCTATGGTCAAAGCGTTACGTATTTGTGATATTATTGACAATGCATGGATTGCCAACTCCAGGCTAAGAATGAGCCAATGCTCCAAGCAGAGGAGTTCAAGTATGTTACAGTTTGGGCTACTAGTGAGAGTAAAATGATGCAGGAGTTGATAGGTGGATTGCTGTACGAATCTTTGCCGAAATACAAAGCTCTCAATTTACCAGTCAATCTGGATTCCAGCTCTTACCTATGGTCATAAGCTATGGGTAAAGAATGAGATTGTGAAAACAAGTGGCCGAAATTAGCTTCCTTAGCATTGTGGATGAACTCACCCTTAAGAATAGGCTGAGGATTGCAGCTATTTGGGGAAAACCCAGAGTAGAGTTGTTGCTCCTCTGCATCCAAAAAAGCTAATTGAGGTGGTTTGGGCATCTGGGTGGGACACTTTCTGGATGCCTTCCAAGGAAAGTTTTTCAGATGTGAGATATATTTTCTCTAGTGAGTCCTGGATGAGCCCTGAGGTCTCTTCCGAATGGCATGTGCCAAAATAACCTTCAAACAGACACATCCAGGAATCACCCTGATTGGATACTCAAGATCCAACTCTCATAACAATAGGAGAGGATTGAAGCATAGATGGACCACTGAACCAGTTCCTTTTTTACCATGACATCCAGGAGCATCGCCTTCATTAACGCGAACAAACTGATGATCCAGTTCCATTCCCTATTACATGTGAGGGAAACAACGAGATACCTAAACTGCTCCACTTGAAGCAGACACTCACCTCCAATTACTAGACAAATACTGTTAACAATAATGCAAACCACAGCAAACTGCTACTTTTTTTGGTCTTTGTTATTGTGTTGTGTAACTCCTGGGTCATCTATTACTATCATAAACAAACTACTTATAGGAATTAACACATAAATATCCACCAAGCTTCTATGTAATTGTGAAAACCTTCACTTCATAATCAGTAAGTTGCAAAAGTATTCACCCCCTCGGCATCCTCTTTCTTTAGTTGCCTCACGAACTAGAATTAAAATGAAATTTTGGGTGGTTTGCGTCCTTTAGCTTACACAACTACTACTTTGAAGATGCATTTTTTTTATTGTAAAACAATAAATAAGACACACACAAAATGGGCATGCATATCCATTACACAACCCAAAGTCAATCATTTGTAGAATCACCATTTGAAGCCATTTCAAGAGCAAGTTTCTTCAGGTTTTGTCTCCACAAGCTTGACGCATCTATCCGCCAGAATCTTTGCCAGTTCTTCCTGACAAAATGGCTCCAGCTCCTTCAAATTGCCTCAGCGGTGTGTTTAGGGGTCGTCGTCTTGCTGAAAGGTGAACCTCGGTCCCAGTCTCAAATCCCCGCTAGACTCAAAACAGGTGTTCTTTGACGATTTCTTTATATTTTCTTCATTCATCTTTTTTCAACTCTTACCAGTTTCCCAGTCCCTGTCAATGACAACACCCCCACAGCATGATGCTGTCACCACCATGCTTCACTGTAGGAATGGTGTTCTCAGCATGACGTGAGATGATACTTTTGTGCTACTCATGGCGTTGTCCTTCATGGCCAGAGAGTCCAACTTTAGTCTCCCCTGACCACAGCACCATCGTCCACATGCTTAAGAAAGAAACTTCAAACAGTTCCTTGGTCTTCGTGATGTCGTCTGCTCTAGGGTAGCCCTTACTATTTGGAGGTGCTGCATGTGTGCTGATTCTTGGAGCTATCAGAAAAGGTGTATATACTAAGCTAATTTGCCACTTACTGTAGATGACTAATTATAGACAAATTATTTATGGTTCCCTTACAGCTCATTGAAACAATGCTTCATTTCTTGTAAAAAGTGGTTCGGTTAAAAGCAACTGTCTAATGTGCATCTACATGCTTTTAGTATGTGATAAAAATGATTTTTTGTTTTTTTTACAAAGATACATCTCTGTTGACAGAAAAATACAAAAAGCGAAGCTAGAATTCAACAAATTGCATGATGACGAGCCCTAAAGTTTCTGGGACTAATGAGACAAAATTGAAGCTTTCTGGCCACTCACATCGGTTGTGTTTTTTTTGTTGTTGTTGTTGTTATTACTGAAGGCTAATAACACATTTATCTGTGTCAGTATGTGGCTTCAGAAGGTAATGGTTTGGTCTTAAAAGCAAAGGGGCAGCATATATATGCACACCTATTTTTGGTTGTATATATATTTTGAATTTTTTAAAACAAGTTTTCCAGGTTGCCAGGCAACGAAACTGTAGCCAGAATACCAAGGGGGTGAATACTTCTGCAACCAACTGTAAGAACAACCAAACAAGGGGTGATAGAGACACTAACCCTTGTTGTAAATCTTTACATTTTCTAAGCTTTGACTTCTTTCTGCTGTGTTTTTTCTTCTAACTGCACTCAGTCATTCCCACCTGTTTCTCCAGTCATTCCAAAGCTCTGACCCAACGACCCCAACAGCACGCAATTCACAGCGCTCACGTAAACATGCTGTCTGAGCTGTCAGTGAGCTGAGGTATTACAGGGTTCAGGGGTCGATGTTTAACAAGCAAGCTTCAGAGAGACGTGACATAATCCACCTGCTGACGCTAACATGCCGACCGGTGGGAAGCAAAGGTGGAAATCCGTGCACTGTTGTATATTTGTCTTACACACCTGGTTTATCACAGTCTACAGGTGGTGTTCTTGATGGAGTCCTGGTTCCAGGTTTCTCCTGTCCCCTACTGTCCACACACCAACAATATCCAGTAGAACCATGGCACTATAAAAATTTCAAAGCATCCAGATAAAATTGAATGTGTTACTATTATAACCTCACTTGTGTTTGTTAATTATTCTTTACTCAAGTGCAGACCTGCAGCGGTGTGTACTGTCCTTCTCCATCACACTGAGGAACATAGGCTCCAACGAGAGGAAGCCCATCTGGACTGGTGGTCTGAACGCTGTCTCTGTGGTGCTCACACTGAGTCTTCTGGCGTTCTGGCTCAGCTGGGTATGAGAGGGAGACACATTTTATCAGGAAACAACAGAAAAGAGGAGGGTCGGACACTCAGCAGCGAGGTAAAAGCCACAAGAATAAAAATTCAACGCCTGAAGTGTATTTTTGTTTATTTTCAGTCTTATTTGTTTATAGTTGTAGCCGTACTACTGGCAGCCACTAGGGGGCGCTCACCATTCTGGGCTTCAACTTCTGTGTTCTGGTCCTTTATCTAGTTATAATATATGCTGATGGGTCTCACCTGTTCTGCTGCAGTCTGCACGTGGTGCACCAGGTGAAGTCCTTGTTCCTGGTCTCTCCTGTCCCCTACTGTCCACACACCAACAATATCCAGTAGATCCATGGCACTAGAATAGTAAGAAAATGACCATGTCATTATTACTAATGGTGTTGAGCAATATTAAATATAAAAGCATGAAAAGGAAAGTTTTAACAGATGCCAACCTGCTGTGATTGATACTGTCCATGTTCATCACACTGAGGAACATAGGCTCCTAGGAGAGGAAGTCCATCTGGACTGGTGGTCTGGACGCTGTCTCTGTGGTGCTCACACCGAGTCTTAGGACGTTCTGGCTCATCTGGGTAAGAAGGGGTCACACATTTTATCAACAGAAGACAGGTCGGTCGGGACACTCACACAAAGACTTTCTAAACCTCCTAAATCATAAAGTTCTACATTTAGGAGGTAAACTCAACAATGTATTTATTGACTCTTTGCATAGGTCATTGAAAGAGGTTATAATGTAAAATAAAGATCCAGCATTCCTTAAAGGAATGTGTTTAATTTCCGCCTCTTATGCCAAAGTTTTAAACGAAGCTCATCTTATGCTTAAAAGAGTGGAGTTGTTCCCTCTTTGGTCAAACCTTGTAAATGACCTAAAGTAGTGAGGTATGTCATGGATGAGCTTAAAAGCCCTACTGCAGCCAGCCACTAGAGGCGCTCGTCCTTATCTAGTTATAATATATGCTGATGGGTCTCACCTGTTCTGCTGCAATCTGCACGTGGTGCACCAGGTGAAGTCCTTGTTCCTGGTCTCTCCTGTCCCCTACTGTCCACACACCAACAATGTCCAGTAGAACTATGGCACTAATGTAGCAAGAAAAGACAATGTCATTGCAACAAAACCATCAAAACTAAAAAAATTAAAAATTGTTGAAATATTAAAATAATACCCTTTTCTCAACTATTTTTTTATTTTAATAACAAAAATAAAAACATATAGACAGTACAGTGACACATAGATTTGGTGTAGGAAATACTTATAGCCTCCAAGTCTGAAAAACAAAACCAATGCAGCTTTCTTTTGTATGAGCAACAGATGGCTCAGGCTGTACAAAGTCTGCGATTGTGACTGAACAGTCTGTATGTTTTTCTTAAAAAGTTATTTCGGCTAAATGAAAAATATTGTGAATTAAAGAAGAAAACTGTATGAAATGTTTAAAGGACTTAAATCAAGTACTCTATTTTAAAAAAATTCAAAGCACATGTGCCACTGGCTTCAATTGCATTACTACAAAATAGGTCTGTCACAAATAAAGAAAATGCTACAAAACACACCCATTCCCCCGTCAAAACACACTCATCCACCCACCAAACCACACCCTTACACCTGCCTAGGCATCCATCCACCTGCCCAAATACACCTATCCACCCACCAAAACACAGCCATCCACCTGCCAAAACACATCTGTCCAACTACCAAAACACAGCCATCCACCTGCCTAAGCAAACCCATCCACCTGCCAAAACACACCCATTTGCTTGCTACAGCTTATTTTTTAAGCAAACTCTGGTCCTTAGTCGACCATGTATCGCTGTCAGGCAGAGCCCACCTGTTGTGGTCTGTACAGCCCGTCTGAGTCGCACTGAGGAATGTAGGCTCCGACACTGGGACGTCCGTCAGGTCCTCCACTCTGCAGACTGTCTCTGTGCTGCTCACACTGGCTCTTCGGGCGACCTGTGGGTCAAGGAAAATTGGAGCCGAATCCTTATGAGACCATCAGGCACCCGTAGTTCTCTAACTAACCTGTCTGCTCGGAGCAGTAGAAACCATCACCAAGAAACCCAGGCTGGCACAGGCACTGGAAGGATCCCAGTTCGTTCACACATCTGGCGTTGATGTGGCACGGAGAGGAACTGCACTCATCAATGTCTTGAAAAGAAATACACAAAATTAACTAAATACACTAAAAATTACAGACCTCACATTCCTTTCATACCAGAGTTTCAAACTAAGATCATTATTATGTTGAGAAATAAAACCATTCTAGCCCTTTTGCACGAACCTTATAAATATTTGTAATTGTTAAGAACAAACTTAAAGTATATGCTGTGAATGACTCTCAGCTACTACCACGCCAAATTTTAGCTCAGTATCTGTAGAACTGACTGAATTATAGGCATTTTTGTGTTTTGTAAGATCAGTTGGCTGTGGCAGCCATCTTCATTTGGGTTGACTCCAAAAAGTAATTAGTTGTAAAAGTTCATTCAATAATTACTTTCTGAAAGTTTTATTTAAATGTGTCAAGGGGTTCATGATATATTTTGCTAACAGACAAACAGAGTTGACTGCAAGAGTAAATGCAATACTTTTAAGCAAAAATCCTGTGCGATGAGTACTGCTTGAGGTATGTGTTGGGGTTGATGCTCAGCTACCACCACACCAAATATTACCTTAATATCTGTAAAAATGACTGAAATATAGCCATTTTTGTGTTTTGTAAGATCAGTTGGCTGTGGCAGCCATCTTGAATTGGGTCATCTGGTGGTTTATGAGATATTATGCTAAGAGACAAACACAGTCCCGGGTGTAAACATCAGCAGCAGGCAATAAAAATGGTAAATTGCAGTTTGGAAGCATATTCTTGATGCTGAACTCACTTCAGAGGGATTTTATATGTAATCTAAATGATACCGGCATGATTTAAAGTGACACGTTATTTGTCAAAGAGGGAGGTAGGGAGGGTTCAGTGGAGGTTCATCTGAAGTTCACGATGATGGGTGAAGAGAGGACACGCACATATACACAGCACCTCACTCCTCCACACATTCCAAAGTAGCAAACACATTGTGCCCTTGCTCCATTCGTCTTTCCCTTCGGTCCCCATCCTGCCTCAGCTCGGCCTCTCGGGTTCTCTCGCTCGTCTTCTCTCTCCTCCCCTTCTCTGTGGGCTTCAAGCTTTTGCAGCTGTGCACCGCTGTTGTGAAAGAAGTCTCCTGCCTGAACTCGGGCCTCTTCCAAATATCCTGCTCAGTGAGGAACGTGGTCCGGAGCAGCAGTTACAACCAGCAAGAGGATGAGTTAAGAGCATCGTGGTGGGGAGATGGTTTTGGGGGGTTTTGTAATAAAGACAATTAAAAAAAAACACTTACAGTACACATTTTTAATGTGTGCACAGATGTTCTAAAGTGGAGTTGTGTGGAAAATGTAATAGTAAATATCTTACCTGTTGTAGATACAACTGCAGTCCAGTTTACATACACCCATCATAGGCGTGAATGTCATTAATTTGGGAATTTTAATGATTCATTTGAACTGTTCTTCTTCCAGGGTAAGATGTTTCTACAACCATATAACTTTATTGCTTTTTAAGAACAAGAACTGATTGTAGAGGTTTAAATTTAGGAGCCAAACTATCCATGCAGGCTCCAATATATACAGGTGTCTCCCTAAACCTTTTAATAAGCGGCACTGATGGTTCTAGAGTGTTATTTAACCTGACAAGGCCTATTAACTTCCTGATAGTGATTATGACTGATTGCAGCATTATTAGTGTAAAAAGGATTTGTTTGACAGGCAAGGAAATCGGTTGCATTTTTTAGGAACAACTCAGGGAACACCCAAGGCCGTTCACAATGAAACCAGGTTTATTCCACCGTGGACCGAGACAACCAAGAAAGAAGCTCCTGCTCCAAAAGCAACACCACCAACCTGGACTAAAATTTGCAGCTGCCCACATGGACAAGCCAAATACTTTCAGGAAAAAAAGATTTATTGTCAAACTAGAAGCACTCAGAGACACAAACCTCCACCAAGGCCACAGTGTGATTAAAATATAGTGTGACCATAATCTGGATCACCATCAAAATTTAATACATTGGTTTTTTTTCAACATTTCTTGAACATTTCATCCAAATCTGTTCATTAGATTTACCTGATCTTTGCTAACAGACAAACAAACAAACCAATGGAAACAACCAAAAACAGAACCTTCTTAGTGGAGGAAGCAAAAGGGTCACATGTTGGAGCAGAGACGAGTTTTTAACAAAGGAGTTACCTGTGACCTTTGACCCCATGAACCTTAAAATTATCAGGCATCATCTTTGACCCATTAGGTGTCCAGTTTGACATTCTTACATTACACTGTTGCACTAGGTCAACTGGGATGTTGACCTTTGACCCCATGATCATGGCATCAATTGTGATCACCCTTGACCATTGAGGTGTCCAGCTGTGGAGCTTAACATTCCTGTTATACAGCCGCAGAGTCAGAGCACAGGCTCATCTGTGACCTTGACCTTTGATCTTGAACTGTGACTGTATCAGCACCAATTTTTTATCATCTGTTTCTTGTACCATGTTTTCTGAAAACTTCATGAAAATTAGTTATAACTTTTGAGGTAATCTTGTGTTCAAACAAAAAAACAACACTACTGAAAACATACCCCCTTGACAGAGGTAATGAGACAAAGACTGACCTATTTGGTCACAACGGCTTATGTTTAGAGAAGCTAAAGGAGCTTTTGGACCGAAGAACACTGTACCAACTGTCAAGCATGGTGGCGGTGGTATCATGCTGAGGTACTTGTTGCACTGAGTGAATGAAATAATGAAAATGGAGGTCTACCTCCAAATTCTTCAACTTCACCTCAAATCTACAGCTAGACACTTGGACACAGTTGGGTTCCAACAACACAACGGTCCTAAACACACAAAGCTGGTTTCTGATTGGATAAAGAAGGCTGTCATTAAGCGTCTGGAATGGTCTTCCTGAAGTCCCAAACTCAACCCTGTTAAAAATGTCTGGACTATATTTAAAAGTGCAAGGAACCCAACTAGTGTAAATGAACTCTACACATTCTGTCAATAAAAGTGGTCCAATATCCAAGCTCGTTTATGGCTATAAATGGATATATGTATGTAATTTATGCACAATAACTTCTAACTTGTGCACCCAATTCTTGTCTTTTAAAATCACCAAAGTTGCTTGTTGTGTAATCATCCCATCTTTGAAGAAAAAAAGTTCATGAGGATCTCCAAATCAATATTTTCAACATCTCCTAACTACGTAGATTAGAGCTACAAACTCATAAGATGTGGGTCTTTTCTCTTCGACTCACCAACGCAGGTGCGCCTGTCGTATCCGAACTCGAAACCCCTCTGGCACTGGCAGCGGTGGCTACCGGGAAGGTTCGAGCACTGCGAGTTCTCGCCGCATGAGCTCACCCCCTCAGCGCACTCGTCGATGTCTGAATCAAAGAGAGAAAGAGGAAATGAGGCGGTTTTTAACGGCAAACCAGGTAGACCTTTAGTCTGAAATCACATGGTGCACCGTGTGAACGGGAACAAAAGCTGCAATTAAGTAGGTGGTTGTGACTGTAATGCGTACTACAACGACACCTGGTCTGTTGGTTATAAAAGATGTTGCACAATAAGCTGAGGAGAAGGCCTTCTCAATGCTGACAGCAGGGGAGAAAGACCAACTGCTGGCCTGTTGACAAAACGCTCAACAGCTAAAAGTTCTTGAAATTCCTTCAGCTTGGGAAATAATTTGGATAGGAGAGGATAGACGACAGTACCGCTGGTTCCATTAATCCTGTCCGAGACTGAACCGTCAGCACGAGATGGGCAGCTGCTGATGAAACACAGACGTGCTGCCTTGAACTCGCTTCACCTCAGTGCGTTCGTGTCTGTGTGTGTGTGTGATCATCATTAGTGTAAGCAAAGGCAAGAAAACACCATTAGCAATACGCAATTTAAGGAAACCTGCGTGCCTAAATGTGGACGCGAACAGCCGTGGTAAGAAGGAAGGAACAACAACACATGGGTCCATGTTTATCTAACAAAAGACACGTCAGAATGCAAAAGCAAACCAAGTACGCTCAAGTCACTGCCGTCTGTATGACTTTATCACTCTCTCATGGTTGTGAAGGATTCTGGCCTACTTTTCTTTTCTGTCATTGCTTGCGTTCATTTACGTGTGCAGGCATTTGTTTCTGCTCAGCTCTCTGAAGGTCCCAGAGGAAACCTTCAGTCAGATTCAGGGTCTGGACTTCGACTGGACCATTACAATAGTTATTGTAACATCAGCCATTCTGTTGTAAATTTGCAGCTGTGTTGGGGATCAATGTCTTGATTAATGAGCCAGTTTGGTCCAAGTTTCAGCTATTACACATATGGTTTAACCTTTGGTCTACAGATGAGTTTAGGTTTGAACTAGAAGAACTCAGAGTGCAAACCTCCACCAAGGCCAGAGAGTGATTAAAAAATAGTTTGATACGGATCATAATCTGGATCAGCACCAAAATTCACTCCATTGTTTTTATAACAATCCCAACATTTCCTGAACATTTCCCCCAAATCTGTTTGTTAGTTTTTACCGGATCTTTTCTAACAGACAGACAAACAAACCAACGGACACAACTAAAAACTGAACTTCCTTGGTAGAGGAAGCAAAAGGGTCACATGTTGGAGCAGAGACAAGTTTTTAACAAAGGAGTTACCTTTGACCCCATGAACCCTGAAATCAACAGGCATCATCTTTGACCCATGAAGTGTACAGCTGGGCAGTTTGACATTCCTAGATTACACTGCTGCAGAATTAGAGCACTAGGTCAACTGTAATGTTGACCTCATGACCCTGACATCAACTGTGATCACCCCTGACCTAAGAGGTGTCTAACTGTGCAGTGTAATTTTTCTCTGTTACTTGGGCGCATAATTAGAGCACAAGGTCATCTGTGACCTTGACCATTGATCCCGTCACCTTGAAATCCATGGTGATCACCCTTGACCCACGAGGTGTCCAGCTGTGGAGTTCAGCATTCCTGTTATACAGCTGCAGACTTAGAGCTCTGCTGATCTGAGACCTTGACCTTTGACCTTGACATTTGACTGAATCACCACCAAAGTTTTATTACTTGTTCCTTGTACCATGTTTGATGTTTCCTGAAATTTTTACAAAAATCTGTCAATAACCTTTTGAGTAATCTTGTACACAGACAAACAAACAAATGCTACCAAAAACATAACCTCATCGGCAGAGGTAATCAATAGTCGTGGGGTGCCCAGGTTATGTGACTGTGTTTGGTTTTTACTAAAAGCATCTATTTTATTTCCTAGTTGGGATAATCAGCATATATTATAGCTAAACACAAAAGCAGAACCCCGAAGTTGAAGCCACATAGGATGAGCTGTGCTGCCATGTTGTTTTCAGAGCAAGACGACTCCTGCAGCCCTTCCAAACAAACCGCATTTGTTGTACATGCTAACCTTGGGGTAAAGCATGTTAGGATTTCCAGTCCTGGGAAGACTGACAACGGTCTTCCACTTGAAAATAATATTCCTCAGCTTAACATGGTGGACGCTAAATTGTCTTGAAATGGTCTTGCAACCAAAATCGGACAGATTGGACTACGTTTTTACACCCTACAACTGCATTTTAGCTTTTATACCCTGCATTTTTGTTGGATTTATAGAATCTGAAGATTCAATAAACTGAAAGAGGGTAACCTTACTTTCTACTACATTTGCACTCTGTAAGCTGCAAAATGTACGTCCACAAACACAAACAACACAGAGAAACAGGCGACGTTACCGTAACAGTTCTGTCCATCTCCTCTATAACCAGTAGCACACTGGCACCGGAAGGTCAGGCCCTCCTGGGGGATGCACTGGGCTGTGGTGTCACAGTCGTGGTTCCCAGAGTAGCAGGGGTTGGTTAGTTCATCCTCTGAAGAATCAGCTGCAAAAGACACAAAGAGTTAAAGAGGAACAGTTTCTGATTTAATACATTAAATTTTAAAACAACAATAAGGAAATTCATCTAAACAAGTATTTTAGCTGTGCAATGCTCCTTAACTTAGACCTGGAATATTTCCTGGTAACATCCCGATGTTTACAGCAATGATTACAGGACAACTTAACCAAACACACATGTAAAATCACTCCCGATGATTCCCATGCGACAGTTTCCTCCTCAGAAGGGAGTCCCCTTTATGTTCTCAATATATAAACCATATGGATGAAGTTAGACACACATGTACGAGACAGAGAGGGAACTGCACACAAGCAGATGAATGAGTCAGCGGATACAAGTTTCCTCATGGCAGTGTGTGGCTCGAACGGATTATTCCCAAGAACAACTCAATCTACTATTCAGAGAGTTAGACATAGTATAGAAACACATAAACAACAAGAGGCACTTGGAGAGCGCAAACCCTCTGCCAAGGATATAGCATTATTAAATTATGGTGTGATCCAGAATGTGAACGGATCGCCAGCAAAACTGAATTTTTTTATTTTTTTGCGACAACCCTAAGATTTCCTAAATATGTCATCCACGTCTGTTCATTACTCATTACATGATCTTTTTACAGGCAACTAAACCAGCCAACATGACTTGGCGGAGGTAATAAGGTTACCGTGACCTTGAAATCAATAGGGATTATCCCTGACCCATGAGGTGTCCAGCTGTGCAGTTTCCCAAAAATATGTGCTTCCAGAGCTTGTGATCTTGGTCTTTGACTGGAAAGCCACCAAAATTTAATCGCTTGATTGCTGTGACAGCCCCAACATTTCTTGAAAATTTCATTCAAATCTGTACATTAGATTTTAAGCAATATTGCTAATAAGAACAGACAGACCTAACCAACGCTGCCCTAACCCCTAAGGCTCTTTGTGGAGGTAATTATTAGAAAAGAATGGGAAAATGTAAAGAATTAAATAAAGCAGAGCGTTTCTTTAGAACGCCATGGGTGACTATGGGACTAAAACACCAAGTCATGGTTGTGCCAGTGGGAATTTATGTGTCTGAGCCTCAAAAATGCTGTATATTTGTCTTGGTTCTGGTCTTCTTTGAGTTTAACATCCCATTTGTTGTTACTTATAAAAAAAAATACACACAACACTTTTAAAAATACCACACATTACTGTGGGTTTATTCTCCAAGTTTAGGGTAATCAAGTCAACACACGGCGCACAAGATCAGTTATCTGTTTTCAATGATGTGCAAGGGTTAAAGTCTTGACTTTTGCTTTACAATCGAAGGCGTTCTTCGAAACGAACGACGTCTCCAGCATTCCTATTGTAAACAAAATGCACAGCTTGCTCCCATCTCCTCAGGCCAGAGAGCAATTTTGGCTCATTACCAGAGAGGCAAGGAGACTCTTCAAAGTGTAATGTGGCCAGGAAGGAGGGCAGATGAGAGGCTGAGAGGCACATGGACTGGAGAAAAGGCTGAAGGATAATTAGAGACAGAGCGAGGACGAAGGAGCAGAGGGGTGAGGAACGCACACACACACCCCACACATCCACCGCACACCATCAAAGTGATGACTGCAGTTTCCCACCTGTTGCTTTTTTCACGTAGCTTCTTCACACACACACACACACACACAGGCTCATTCACCAAAAAGTCATGGGAGTAGCTGAAGGTGCGCTTCTAAAATCCAACTGAAAAACATGGAATTATCTCTCTGTCATCGATGACTTTTACTCACACGCTGAGAACATCTGAAATTAAAATCAGCGTGATGTTCGGTCATAGGAAAAAGAAAGTCCACCCCCTGTTCTGTCAGGAAGCAGAGAGTAAGCAACCCGAGGTCTGGTTACGCAAAATAAGCCATTTATTAACGAAACAAAAGGCTGACAGGGCAGCAAACAAAAACACTGGGAACTGAGTAAGGAGAAGCACGCAGGGAAGACGAGATAACAGGCAGGAACCACACGGGGGTGACAGGATGACGTACTGATGAGTGAGTGAGAACTGGGACTTTAAAGGTCAAATGAAATAAAATATCAGTATAATAGGTTTTTATGTTTTTCTTTTAATAAAACACTATCATAAAACACTCCAGTGGTCCATTTCTCTGACTTAAAATGTTAACAACTTGTTTTAGAGTTTTTGTGTCAAAACCCTGAAGTGGTCTGATTGTGTGGGCGGAGTCACCTCCTTGGTTGGTGACGTAGAAGGAGGCGGGGCCAGCTGTGGCAGACCGCTGTAGGACACTGAGGAGGTTACTGTCAGTGTTTATCAGGGAAAATGAAAGCAGAAGAAGAAGCAAGTTTTGTTAACAAGAGTACCGCTTTGAAAACACTTTTTTTTTTTTTGGTCTGGAGTGATGCTGTCGGGAACTCGAGCTCCACATTTCACAAGAGGAACCCCCGAGCTTTACAACGATGTCACACAGTCTTCATGGAGTTTCCCATCCGAACAGATAGAGGCTGCAGGTGCCATTCAGACAGCAAGTGTTGGTCTGACAGGCGATCTTTCTTCTATTGAACGTTTGTATTTCAGGTGGTCCTTTTTAAAACGTTAACTTCACAGTCAGTCTCCAGACTTTGGGTTGTGATTTTCACCAGGAGCTAAACTGACCTCATCCATCCAACTTTCTTGTCCTTCTTAAAGCTGAAGAATCACTCAGCTGTTGGAGTTTTGGGTCAGTTTACACAATTATTTGCAACAAATTGAACCATTTCCCCCCCACACTATCTGTATTTGCTATTTACTGCCTTGTTCACATTCCTGTTGGCTCAGGATACGTCACACTTCTGAGTGGTAACGGAACATGCAGAAGAGACCCGAGTCATTTTTTTAGATCTTTCATATTAATTTAAAATTAGTGTGAATTTTTTTAAATGAGAGACTCTGAAAACAAGCACCTTTTATGACTTTCTTTTGATTTATTTTAGCTTCAAACCACTTTTCATTTCTTCCTTAAGTAAGCAAGGAGGGTGAAGACAAGTGAATACAGCTGGTCTGATAAATGAGACAGAAGCAAGGCTGAGGAGGGAATGAAATGGAAAAAAGATGGGGCAAAAAATGTAAAACAAGAGTTAAAACACAAGGCACAATAAGCCAAAATATACTGTATCAACAAAATAAAACTGAAAAAAAAAAAAAAACACTCAGTTTTTCAGTTTAAGGTTTTACGTATCAAGACAAAATAAAAATGATCTGATCTTTAACCAGCCCAAAAATGATTTAAAATCTAACCTTAAATGTACAAAATCTAGGTTTGCAAAGGGGTGATACATTTCCAGTTTATTTCCAGAAACCCTAACCCTAACCATTTCCAGAAACTAAAAGTTAAGCTGGGGAATTTTAGGAATTTTCCAAATCGGAAACTTTAATTGGAATTATGGGAATTCGTTTTTCCTCTAACTCACACGTTCATGCTTGCGAGCCAACTGCTGCTGCCCATCAGTCTGAGAAAGGGTAAAGGTCATTTCCAAATCGGAAAGATCTAGACGGAGCTGTTTAAAGTTTTACAAAAAGCTCCCAGATTAGGTCAAAGTGCTGATCCTAAATGAGCTCTGAAACTTAAGACGTTTGTAAAAGAACACAACGAGTGATGAGTACGGCGTTAAAGACGGAGCCCTTCAACGGGCTGTGGAGTTCTACTGCTGCGGCATTTTGGGAGTTGTAGGAATCCGGTGTTTTTAGAGTCCCCCACCAGGGATTAAAGGAAGACACAGCAGACATTTACTCAAGAAGAATTAATTTGTTTTCTGTTTGCGTTATCACTTCAGTGCCTTAAGCCTGTCTGCAGTCTGATTCCCATGACTTCACAGGGCAGCTATTCTGCCCAGCACCCCCTTCCCCTTTTTTTGTTGTTGTAAGAAACTCTGTCATTGGCTTCCATATTATATCTCAAAAAGTGTAGGAGCCCTGAACACAAACACACATATACGTGCGTCCTTTTTCACCACTTAACCCGTGTTTACAAAACCCCCGATCTCAGAAAGCTCCTCCAGCTGTGCTCTGGGTATACGACCGCATGTGAGCATGTGTGTCATCATAACCTTTTTAATCAGCATGCTGATGTTCGAGCGACAGCAACTTGGTCCGCGCTCGACAGCTCTTTCTTTTTTTTTTGTCCCAAACTCTTTTTCTTTTTCACTCCATCTATAAAAACACTTTTGCCTCACGACAGCACTTTCTGGCTTTCGTCGAATGGCGCAAATAAATAATTTTTTTTTTCTAAAACATGACGCGTTCTGTTTTTAACAGATTCCAAGTCTGGCTCTGAACACATCTGTCTAAAAAAGCGCTGATGAAATGATGCTTTTCGGGTTTTTTTAGACTTTGAAACGTCTACAGTTTGAATAGGAACATACACTTTATATACGTTACGTCCCGATGTTTGGTACTCACAGAGTCAAGTTGGTGACTCGGTCTGAAATGGGAGACTTAAGCAGAAATCCACTTTAACCCAGTGGCTCCTAATGTTAGGGCTAGGGACACCACTTGGGGTTATGAAACACCAAATGTTGGTCTTGAGAAGATCTCGAAATAGTATTAACTCATGACCGATTAGCAGCATTTGTGCAGTGCACTTCAGCAATAGCCAGGGTCACAAGTCTCTGCAACTTTCAGTTTAGGGTTAGGGTTGTCTTTGTGGCAATACTCAAACCCTCCAGGATTTCGTGATGTTGCGATTGCAACTATTAATGCAAAATCAAGCAAACCACGCGAAATCGCAACTTTTTGCAACTTTGCCCAAAACACTGCAAATTTCTTGCAACTTTAACCCAATATTTATTGTTTCTAAAGTGATTCGCCACCGTTTCTGGGGTCTAGTCTCTTCTTTGTGGGTTTGTGTAGTGTGGAATACAAAATAACCCCAAATAACTCACGAAGAAGATGCATGACGTCACTTCCTGTTAACATCAGAATGCTGGCAGCATGCAGGAGCAGCGACCAAAGCAAAAATGTGCGCCAATGATTCACATTTGCCCACAAAGATTTTAGCAAAGAACTGCACAAAACAGTTTCCTACCCAGCTGCAGGAGAGTGGGGGGAAGCTGTTTTGCACGTCCTGCAGTGTAATCATGGAACATAAACGCAAGTCATCCATCGACAAACACTTTGTGTCTGCAAAACGTGAGGAGAGCTGCAGACCAGGGACAATCCAGAAATGGTCATGAATGTCAGTTTATAAGCTATCAAAGTTCTCAAATAAAGCACCTTTTATAATGTCAATGTTTGTTGGTAATTATCTTACAAAACTAGTAAGTATTTTTGGTTTATATATTAAAAGTTATGTTTTTTTATTGATTTTAGTAAAAAAAAAAAACGCAACTTTTCATTGCAACTTTTAGGAAAATGACCCGCGAAATCAGGCATTTTAGCCCGCAACAATCACAAAAAATGCACGCGAAATCCTGGAAGGATTGAATACTGCTTAAACTACTGAGGTGTCTGTGGCTTCAGTGGTTAGAGAAGGCAACCTCCAATGACAGAGTTGGAGGTTCGATTCCTGGCAGCAGTCACATGTCGAAATGCCCCTGGGCAAGACACTAAATCCCTCATTGCCTCAGATGTGTATGAATGGAGTTTAAAGCACTGATTAGACTCTATAGAATTATTTATTTAGATTAGTTGTGTAGAGATGGGTAAATGTTGTAAAGTGCTTTGAGTTGGTTAGAAAGGTGCAATATAAGCACAGTCCATAATAGAAGAAGCTTATGATTGCTTGTATTTATGTCCGTGACAGGAGATCAATAAATTAACAACCAGAGAACACACATAGTGCATTGGGTTTTTAGGTTAAAATGCCAAAACACAAACAGTTGAATGTTCTAAATGCTATTTTTTATTAAATGTAATCAGCAAGGATTAAACCACTTTCCTAGCAAAGATTCAAGGCCTGAGTCTCACTCATGTGAATGAACAAACCAGAAAACTTCAAGTCACAAACAGTGCCTAAAATTCTATTTAAAGTTATCTCCAGCCTTTGACGGATGTTAAAACCAGAAACAGAAGAGGTTCAACAAAAACATCTGAACACTGTTGTCAGTGGGTTTAGTGTTTAACGATCCCCATCCTCGGCTTGTAGTACTTAGTGTAGCTCTATCTAACACTGCGTCGTGCTTTGGCTGTGGTTTCTGTGTCTGAGCGGCAACAATTACTAGTCTGGGTGTTAGTAGGTGCTCTCCAAGAGGAAAATAACACACATTTTCAGAGCCTCTGGTGTGATCAAGCACAGCAGTCAGTCAGGCATAATGATCTCCATAATATTGGCCTGAATTCAAGGTGAAACATTAAATCATATAACCTGATGGTGGTCCATGCTGACAGTGTTTCACCATCCACACGCCGCCATAAAAGGCTAAAGTTGAGCAGATACTGAATTAAAACTGGGTGTGGCAGCAGCTGAGAGTCATTCCCAACACGTACTCCAAGTGCTAATAGAATGGGGTAAGTCTTTGTTTAAAGCTTTGCCATGGAAGTGCTAACTGTCTCAATGTCAAGGCTGAATCCTATTTTCTAGTGCTACCCCTACTCTATTCTCTGGCTCTGATTTGAAGTCACAAGGGGTTCAAACAATCTATTACAAAATGGTACAACTCTTTAAGAAGTCAATACGTCTTCAGTTGTCACAAAATCCTTTGACGTAAACAGATACAACATCAATACACCCCTATATGGAGTGTACTGTATTATCTAGTTTATCTATTATCTCATTTATATGCTTGTTAAAGACTGACAAAAATACCTAACATAATACATCAAAATACACTAAACTAGTTGTCATAATGTTTAATGAGACAATGAACATGAACTGAAAGACAACTAAAAAACCTTCGTCTTTCCCCTAAATCACATAAAGTACCAGGACACCCTTACCCCAATAGTATGAAGATGCTAAACACAGGGATAGGGTTAAGTGGTAAAGGGGCGAGGGGTCAACTGATCACCCACCTCCATCTGGGCTGATCTTGTTAGTGATGGCGTATCTCAGTGTCCGCTCCTCCTTGACGAACATCACAAACACCCTCTCCATGGTGATCAGCAAGGTCTCCGGGACGCTGGCAAGGTTGTCGTGGTGACAGTGGCGAAAGGTGATGTTCTGTTTCAGATAGAAGGAGTGGGACTCTGAGCCTCGCTCTGCTGAAACGACTGTATACTCCCTCACTGAAGTGGAGGTGATGACTGGGAAGAGTAGGAGGAGAGAGTGAGACACTTTTGCCTCTTTTGCTGGAAGAGGTACGTCTTGAGTCTGAAATGGTACTCTATGTACCCGATGGGTAGTACTGGTAGAGCTCCTTGAAGGGCTCCATGGTAACTTCAGCTCCAGGTGGTAGCAACGGCACATTTCCATTGATGACGGTGTCCACAGTGAGGTGGTTGTGTTCGTCCAAGCCGCGGCCTGTTTGCACGATTGACAGGCGCTGGTTTCCAGGGTAAAATAGCACATCGGCATGACGAGTGAACTCGGCACCTGGGAACACAATAACTCAACAATTCAGTCACTCGTTTGTTTGGCTGGTCATATTGTATGTTATATCAAAACGGTGCAGTAAGTGAAAAAGTGGAAAATTTGCTTTCAGACACAAACACACATGCAGCTGTTTCCTATTAGAGGCTAGAGGTGGAAGCCTCGTATTGCATCATGTCCCCGGAGACAAAACAGCTGGCCGAGTGACCAGAAACACTCAGGAAGACACAGAATGTCCTCAATGTCGAGGAGCTCATCTCCTCGCAGATGTGCAGGCAACATGTCCAAGACAGCAGATTTCTTCATGAACACAGTTAAAAACAAGATCACCTGTGACTTTAAATCCTGCTTGGCTATTGGGCAGCTCCAGCGCAAAGAGCCATCCAAACAGTTCTCCGATCTGCGAAACTGGCATCAGGGCCCAGCCCACTGGTTCGGGAACCTGTCCGACAGGGCACAAGTTCAAAAAAGGCAACCGAATCATTTCCTTTATACAAAAAAATATTTTAATTCTCCTAGCTGAGATCAATATTAGGTACAGTCACAGGAAAAAGTGAGCTATCAGCCTTTCACTTCTGTAAGTTTAGGACAATCCCTAAAAAATTTCCTTACCAGCTCTTAAAATTAGGTAAATACGATGGGTGTAACAGTACGCCTAGGTCACAGTTTGGTACATACCTCTGTATGGTGGTCATGGTTCGACCAAGACATCTGTGAGCATTCTGAAGGAGGTACAAGCTTCAGCAGGTCAGATGGGAGAGACTGATCCTGGATTTAATAGAACTCCCGGGGATGTTTAGGGCATTGGATCCATCCCCTGACTTGTAATTTTTAATAATCTTTTCTCTTAGTTGAATTAGGACAGTTGTTTTGAAGGGGGTGAATATTTTTCCAGAAGGCCAATTCATACTGATCATGACTGATTTATGACAGCAGTAAAAGCAGAAAACATTCAAGGGATGAATACTTTTGTAAAGCACTGAAACTTGCGGTGGCCATCTTGGATTCTGACGTGGCAACCCAATTTTCGATAGGGACCTTACTTGTGCCTAGACACATCGATATACCAAAATGGATGTCACTATGTTGCTTATTTTTCAAGTTATCCAGATCATAAAATGAACCGGACAGATGGACGAAGGGTATTTCCAAGTCGAGGGACAAAAAGAAGGGGTAAGATATGAAATTGGTTTTAACTGTCAAGCATGGTGGTGAAGGGCTGATGGTTTGGGCTGCAAGGTGACAGAACTTGGTCAGCTTGAAGTTTTGACTGACTGAGTTTTACAAGCTGTTTACAAGCTGTTTACAAGTCCCAAATTATAATATGTAAAGCTACAATTGAAAAAAGCTTTTGGTACAAAAGGTAATAGATATATTTTCAGTCCTCTACCTCACTGATGGCGGTGTATGCTCTTCCATCTCCAACTACGATGTAGGCGTGAAGATCAATGTTGTTCAGCTTCACTGGAGTCAATCCCACAGCCACGGTACCGCTCACCTTCCCACTAACTCGCTGAGGAGCACCTGGAGGAGAGAAACGAAACCACTTGTAACTCAAAACAAGACTGTTTTACAAAGGAAGGCTTCACTAAATTTAAACCATTTTGAGCTCTAACCATCGGGTAGACACTGGCGGCCATTTCCGTAGAAGCCAGGGCGGCAGTGACAGCAAAATCCTGTGGCGTAGTCAGAGCAAAATGCATTCTGGGAACACTGATGCTGGAATCTAGATGGTGGCAGAGGCAGAGAAGCAACATGTTTAGAAAGGCTTTTGTAACCTTTGCTAATTCTGTCAAGCTAATGGTGTAAAGGAAGTGTATAAAATCAAACAGTAAGCAGGAATAAATCACTTACTTGGCGCATGTTTCCTTGTTCTCCGTAGTGTACTGAAACACTGGGACAGAGCAAACAAATCAGATTACATTTAAATATTACATATCACTTATATATTTTTACATGTTACATAGCAAAGATCAACAGGAATGTTCCCACTACAACTCTAAACATCAAGGAGTGATTCTTCTTCATGGCTAGTTATGCAGTATATCAAGTCTGTCATTCCCCTCCTCCCTGGACCCCTTCTAATTTGAATATCGGCCCATTTGCTCGACCGATGGCACCATCACAATGCCCTCCACTCAGCCCTTATTCTCATATGACAGAACGCTCCTCATCCACTTCAATTCTGCATTCGACACGATCCTCCCCTAACAGCTCACTCAAAAGCTGAGCCAGCTGGGCTCAACACCTCACTGTGCAACCGGCTGTCAAGACGTTCTGACCAGGAAACCACAGGCAGTGCAGGTCTGCAGTAACACATCCAGTACTATCACTCTAAACATGGGTGGCCCCCAGGGATGTGTGCTGAGCCCCCTCCTCTTCCCTTTACCCCTTTTATCAAGTCTGCGATCGGCACAACAGTGGTGGGTCTCTTCAGCAGGAGTGAGGTGAGCTGCCTGAACATGTGGTGCGGAGACCACAATCCTTTGACACTATAACTGACGCTATTGCTTGCCAAGTTTCGTCAAAAGAAGATAAACTTTGGGAGTCAACATGCAAAGCTTAAGGCAGTATCTGAATGGAGATTGTTCGGGACCAGTTGGTGACTCAAGATTGCGAGAAAAGAAGCAGATTTAGAGTTGCAATGAACGTTTGCGACCAAACAACCACGTTTTGGGTGGGTCTTTTTTCGTGTGCACAGCTTGCAAACTATCACTTCTTGCCTCTGCCCACTTTGTACCCACCTTGGCAAATTTCTGATTTTATTTATTGAAACAAGACCATTTTTGTGATATCTAATAGTTATCTGCACAGTTTTTAGACCTGGTCATTGGATATTCTCTGTTATAGAAGAGCTCAAAATACAGCTTTAATGCTCTAGAACAGAGGTCTCCAACCCTGGTCCTCGAGGGCCACTATCCTGCATGTGTTACTTGTTTCCCTACTCCAACACACCTGATTCAGTGGTTAAATGACCTCTTCATGTTCTGCAGAAGCCTGTTAATCACCCATTGATTCAAATCAGGTGTGTTGGAGCAGAGAAACAAGTAAAACATGCAGGATGGTGGCCCTCGAGGACCAGGATTGGAGACCACTGCTCTAGAATTACAGAAACTAAACTGAGAAGGGTTTGAGTCAACAAATTTGTAACTATTTTAAGGGAACATTTTTAAAATCCAAGCAACATGACTGCAGCCCACTTTGACTCGTGGAAGGAAGTTAGCAACGTTTCGAGACGTTTTGGAAAGTCCCTCACAAACGCCATTTGACAACCAGTCTCCAACAGTCTGTTTTTAGCATCTCGCTGTGCTGCGAATGTTGGGGACAATCTGGAGACACAAACTAGCAATTACAATGTTGGCGGGTTGTCGAAAGATTTGCCGAGTGTTTGCATACATGTCAGCAAAAAAATCCATCCTTAGCTTTCTAGAATCAGAAAAACTAAACTGAGAATGTGTTCCAGCCACCTGCGACGACTCTTGAGTAAATTTGACTCACAAATGTTTCAAACGTGTTCAAAGTTATCGCCACTCTCACAATTGTTTTCACACATTTTGGAAACTCCTTTCACAATATTGTCACCAACAGTTGCAACAAAGTGAGACTTTAGTGTCACCAGTTTGCTCGTTCCAAATCTGGGTAAACAGATTTTGTTATTTTAACATTTAGCATATACATCTCGTTTCACTTGATGCGTACAGTTGTCAAAAAAAAATACATAAACACTATAAGCTTATGGTTGTAGAATATGTGTAAAAATGTTCATTTTAGGTGAGTTGTCTGTTTGATTCCAGGCTGGTTTGACTTCTTAACTAAGCAATAGCTCAAAAAACTAACATAACACTAGAAGCACTCTTAGAGCTCAAACCTCCTGTAAAGCCATACTGTCTTTAGAAATAGTGTGATCCAGATAGTGATTCGGACCAAAACTTCATCAACTGTTCTTTTGTGACAACCCCAACATTGCCTGAAAATGCCGTCCAAATCTGTTCATTAGTTTTTTGCGTACAGACAGCTAACAGATCAATAAACCAAGCAACACGACCGAAAATATAACCTCTTTGGCGGAGGTAACAAGGTTTTAGCAAAGGGGTCACCTGTGACCTTAATCTTTGACCTATGAGGTGTCCAGCTGTGCAGTTTGACATTCCAATGTTACACGGTTGAGTTAGAGCAGGGGTTAATCTGTGACCTTGACCTTTGACTGGATCCCAACCAAAATTGAATCACTTGTGTTTGCTGTTTCCTGAAAATCCTATCAAAATCAGTTCATTCGTTTTTTAAGTAATCTTGCCGACAGACGAACAAGCCAACCACCAATATAGTAAACATCACCTTCTTGGCGTAGAAAAAAACAAATGATACATTAAAACGCTTGATTTTTCTTCCAGCAAGCAGGGAAATTTGCTAAACTGAACATAAATGAACTTGTTGACAGGTCTCTGCAATAGGCCTGATTTACTCATCCAAGCTGAGTACAGACTTTTAACATTACGTAACCATGTAAGTCCAGTGACAACACATTCTTATTTACGGCTAAAGCCCGTGGGAGTAGAAGCATGGCAGGGAATGTTGAACACACACATACACACACACACTCCTACACCTGGGAACTGCCCAGCACAACGGCAGCATTGTACTTCCAGCTGCTTCCAGCCCTGCTGCACAGAGGAGAGGTAGTATTACCCTCGGAAAAGTCACCATCCTTTCACACTTACTTATACTCAGAGCATTTCTGCCGTTAATTAGTTTCACAGACCATCGTATGAAGGGACTCTTTCGTGTCTTCCTCACTGTCCAAAGAAGTTGTGTTCAAAGACATGTAAGCGGGTCTATAAATGGAGGTCAACTTGGACAGCTTTGGAGAACAGGCATCACTTTCTGTTAATTTGCTCTTTATTCAAATGACGAACAGATGAAACCGTTAAACAGTCTTATTTATCAAGCAATCCGTCTTCTCGTCATGCGGGCAGCAAGTCCCGGACATGGAAAACAGTTTGTAATCGTATAAGGAAATGGTGAGAAGGACCACGCTTTACATTGATTTATTATTTCCATGTAATTGACGTCAGCCAGGAAACAGAAACCCCTTTTTATGTTGTTTGTCTTTTACCTCCTGTGTTCAAGTCAACATCTTCGTCCACACTGACCACATGGCCTCCAGGGGACAAGGGTGGTTCTGTCCTCTCAGGCGGGTGCACATCCACTACCTCTAGCTACAGATGGAGAGAAGATGAAAATGTGAAAACGTTTTGGTTTTTTTTTTTCATTTTTTTATGAACAGCTAACTAGCGCCAGATGCTGCAAACAGCAAGAACTCTGATATGGGAGTGCTTCACATCTTTTATCCAGTAGGCAACATGTCATGATTGCAGTTTTTGACAGCACCACATTGTAAAACAACGTTCCACTGCACCCACACAATTTGGACAAATTCAAACAGTGATGAAAAATCAGTCGTCTGAAGTTTTTCTGTTTGTATGCATGATAGTGAGCGATGCTTTTAGGTTTAATGAAGCGTTTTGGAGTTCCCACAACTTTTTTCAGGAGTCCTTATGCAACACTGCTTGTGCAATATTTGTAGTTCCGTCATTTCAATTATTACAAACAGTACTGAGGAGAGTACTAATTATAAACAGTCATGGGAAAACTGTATGTCCACTCTATTTTAGTTTTATGTTTCGGGACATAATGAAAATGATCTGGTCTTTATCGGGTTCTAAATTTGTTTAAATCTAACCTCAAGTGAACAAAAACACACAACAAACTCCATGGGTCCATACCTATGTTCCCCGTTACCTATGTTCCTCTGTTGTTATGTTCCCTGGTACCTGATACCAGGGAACACGGGGGTTGTACCGGAGAACATTTGTACCAGAGAACATAGGTACCGGGGAACATAGGGATGACCTGGATACCACCACGCCATTATTTATTAAACCAAAAAAAAGGCCAAAATGGAAAAGATGTGTCTTAAAAACTACATCCACTTCATGATTCAATACCTCCATATTCAGCAGCAATAATCTGAAATAGTCATTTTCTGTCAGGCTTTACTAGATGCTCCCATGGACGGGGGATTTTGGCCCACTCTTTTTTAGATATTTGTTTCTGCTCAGCTCTTTTAAGGTCCCACAACAGCATTTCCATCAGGTTAGGATCTGGACTTTGACAGGACCCGTTACCACACCTCGATTCTTTCCTTTTTCAGCCGTTCTGTTGTAGATTAGCTGCTGTGTTTGGGATTACTGTCCTGTCACATCATGAGCCATTTTGACAGACCGCCTCACGTTCGACTCTCGAACCCTTTAGTCTACAGAGGAGTTCACAGTCGACTCAATGACTGCAAGGTGCCCAAAGCAAGCCCAAACCACACCTCCACTACCATGCTTGACAGCTGGTAAGAGATGTTTGCGATGAAATGAGGTGTTTGGCAGTTTCTTCTTTAAGGTCTTTCCACCTTGTGTTAACACACTCAGCACAGAAAATAACCAAAACTCCTGCTTTCATAGAAGTGGTCACACTGATGATGATTAGTCACAGCTATATATTTGATCAACATCACCAGGCGGATACTTTCCCTCCTAAATTCTCTGGAAGCTGTAAGGGCGACGTGTTTTTGTACACCTGAGGTCAGATTTGAATAATTTTAGAGCTGATGTTCTTTCCAAAACACTTACTTTTCTTGCTGTTACCCATATTTGTCAATCATGTTTTGCTCTTACCTGTGGTTGCTGTTCCTGGAGTTGTTCAGCGCGTCCCTCTGACGACTTAGGGGAAACATATTGCCTCTCAGCTGGCTCTGAACTGTACCTGGGTTCTGGTACATCTCTGTTGTACAACACCTGATGATCAGACTCTTCTGAAGGAGAAGAAGGAGAGTTAGGACTCCTGCGTTGGTGGGAATCAGAGTGATCAGTACCAGCAAGGGCTGGTCGAAACACAGGGTCTGCACCTGTCACAGTATAAGTATCCACTTTGGTCTCTCCTGCAAAGATATTATCTAAGTACTCATATTCAGGGGTGGTGGTGTCCTTTAAGACAAAGCAAAAATTAGATTTGAAGGTCATTTAAAATTTAAACTAAACAAAGAACAGTAATGTTACCGGGGAGAAGGTATCAAGGAGTCCGCCAATGGATGCAGGAACAATGTTGTGGAAAAAGTAATTGCTCCCCGTGTGGAAAAGCCAAACACCTGGAATCCCAGTATTACCAACCCTAGAGGAATAAACCAGTCAGATCATACCCACAAACAGCTGAACCTATAATTGTATTAGCAGTATAATTATTAACACCAACAGTTTTCTTGTTATTGTAACCTGTAACATGATCTGAGGCCATTTTATTGGAGGTCATTGACTTCAGGAGGTAGCTGACATGTCAATAATAACACCAAACTGTACATACAGAAGGTAAATTTAGTGATACGTGGTGTTTTATTATCCAAACCCCAATGCTGCGAAATGTTTGCTAATTTCCCCTCTCTTACTAAATAGTTATATTGTGCAACTTTTATCACTTCATTAGTTTGGTTACCATCTTTTAAACAGCAATTTTGCAGCAAGAATATATATATATAAATGAACAAAACACCACTGAATCACTGTTAGCCTGTTAGCTATTTGCCAATTACAGCAACTTTCTTGTTTTAAGCTGTAATGTTAACTTTCTTCTCTAGCATAACTCAGTCAGTTGTTTTATAGAAAATGTATATGTATAATTACGATGATACATTTTATCAAATTCATAGCAGCAATTAAGAAAAATAAATAAATACCTGACGCGACATGGTTTTTTAGAGCTTACAGCTGGTTTCAAAAATACATTATATTTTGTAGTTATTGTTTGTTGATTGTACCCTGTGGCCTTAAATTACTTACTGGTATAAGCTTTTAACACTGTTTTCATCAGTGGTAACACTGTAGAAAGGTCCGTCAGTCCGGGAGAACAATAAAAATGTAACTTCTCCTCTACTGAAGCCAACTCTAGCAGGAAGCTCGATCTTGACATTATAGGACTCCTAGAAGAAGGCAGTGAGTAGAAAAATCGAATTACAAAAATGAACAATCCTACTGAAAGTTTTACTTGAACTATTTATTAGTAACACTAAAAACAAACTTTATACGCCTACAACATCAAAAGCTCGGAAATACTGACAATATTCAAAGCAGTTTACCTTATGTCGCGTCCCAAAAAAGTTCAGACCGCCTTCGGGGTAAAGGAAGAGAACGTATGAGTCATTCTCATCGTAACCAATCACTGCTTGGAATGTATTGACCTTTAGGGACAGAAGACAAGCTGGGTGAGTTTATACAGGAGTTACAATTCAGATAGAAAAATAATCAGTAATCTTTAAGGAGCCTACTTAACATACAGGGGCGTCAGAAAGTATTCACACCCCATGTTTTCTCCATTTTATTGTGCTGCAGTATGAGACTAAAATTGCTTCTTTTTTTTTTTAATATTCTTTACTCAGTACTCCATGATGACAAATAAAATAAGCGTAAAGCCAATGGTACGTTAAAAAATTGTTTAAGTATTCAAAATCCAAAGCATGAATTCCCTCACCTAACAATCTTGAATACATGTGTATTGGAGCAAAAACATAGTTTTCACAAAGGGTTCACCTGTGTCCTTTAACTTTGACCCCATTACCATTAAATCAATAGGGATCTGATTGATCCATGAGGTGTCCAGCTGTGCAGTTTGACTTTCCTACATTACACGGTTGAGGAGTTAGAGCACCAATAAAGTTTTCACAAACCTTAACCTTTGACCATGTGGTATTGAACTCAATAGGGATCATCCACAACCCATGAAGTGTCCAGCTGTGCAGTATGACATTTCTACATTAAAGGGTTATGAAGTTAGAGCTTGGACAAAAAACTGTCCACAAACAGACAGACATCGCCATACATCCTATCTTATTTGGAATGCACTGCAGGCCTTAGAGAGTTGACCAATGCCCCTTTTCCACTGGCTCTATTTCAGAAGTCCCGCTCTAGTCTACTCTGCTTGGCTCTATAAAAAAATGCATCGCGTTTCCACCGGCCAGTTTGGTCGGTAGCAGAGGAACGCATCCTTGTGTTGCGAGGGGGAGGCCCCGGGGGGGGGGAGGGGATGCGCTATCGAAACTTGGCGCAAGTTGTGTAAACAACGAAAGCGCTATGGACAACATTGGCCCTGTGTTGTTGCTGTTTTTTAAACTTATGGGGATTCTCCTGAGATGTTCTCCCTGTCCACACGTGGGTTTACTCCGGGTCCTCCGGTTTCCTCCCACAGACTAAAAACATGCATGTTAGGTTAATTGATGACTCTAAAATTGTCCCTTGGTGTGAGTGAGAGTGTGAATGGTTGTTTGTCTCGTTAGTCTCTATGTGGCCCTGTAATGGACTTGCGACCTGTCCAGGGTGTCTCCCGCCTGTCGCACAGTGACAGGCACCAGCTCCCCACGACCTGGAATGGAGAAGCGGGTAAAGAAAATGGATGGATGGATGGATGGATGGATGGATGGATGGATGGATGGATGGATGGATGGATGGATGGATGGATGGATGGATGGATGGATGGATGGATGGATGGATGGATGGATGGATGGATGGATGGATGGATGGATGGATGGATGGATGGATTCTCCTGAGACTTCAGGAAGAGAGGCGCAGTGGAAGAAATGCTCTGGATGCCGCGATAGTTGCGCGGAGTAGGACAGCTGTTATTCGCCGGAGATTTCAGGCTTTACAGCACCTTCAGCTGGGGGACAGACGGCATAAACGTTGCAGGGTAAGCTAACGCTGTTGTTTATATTCCTACCATTCGCTCTTTATGCTTGCATCTGGCCACATCCACAACCAATGAGTGAACAGGAGCAAAGCTTGCGCCACCCACGAAAGCAGGGCCGGCCCGGCTGGTCCTACTCCGAAGCAGGGACCAAAAAAGCAAGGACCGGCCTTGAAAAAATACCCTCACTTGTCAATACAGAAAATAATACACGCTCAAAATCTGGCAGAGAGTCCAGAAGTCCATTGCTTTATGTAGTTTTTTTACCCTTGATGGCAGAAACATTAGCAACTTAGAGGTTGGTAAATTTAGTTTAATGACTAAAATTTCTGTTTATATTTTACACTTTTTCTTACTCCTCTGCCTCTTCCCCTCCAATTATTGGAGGTGTTTCGTGGACCTCTCACCCCTCGCTCTACCTCTTCCCACTGTCTCTCAGTTTGCTTTTCCCATAAGACTACGTTCCACAAACATGAATCAATCAAATGAATTGATGAATGAGGGAACTTTTGTCTGTCATCTCCCACGTGCACGTGAGGGCGATCCGGCCCAGCCTGCCTACTAAAACCACAGCAGGAAAACAGATTTGTGCGAACGAAGGGGAAGACTTTGAGCGATCCTACGTTGCTTTCCTTTGAAACCGGACTTGATTAGCTGCACGCACACGCCAAAACCAATGTATATACAACACACCTTGTACTCCCAAGCCCAGATGTTGATCCCCGCAGCTGTCTTCCTGTGTCTCTGACCGTCTTTCATGACGACGTTGCAACTTACAAAGCAGACGTCGTTACAAAGCGAGCCACGGGGCACAAACAAACCCAGATGTCCCTCAACCTATATTCATCTCATGTGAACGTATGTGGGCCTCCTAATTGTTTACATCGACATCTTTAAGCTATCTTGCCATTTGTGGGAGGGGAGGACTTTGTAGTCTCCAGACTCTTTGTAATTAGTGAGGAGGGGGGCTTGTTTCTCTCTTTTTATGTCGAGGAAAGGAGGATAGAAGGTTAAAGCAACCAAAGGAAATCTGCTCGTTTTGTTTGTCCTACCTCTGATATCCCTAAAATCCCTCCTTATTTGAACGTGAGGAGTAGCAAAGAAGAAAAAAGTGGAACTAAGATGGCAGTCGTTGTCTTTGGGTATACTCCTGATGCAATGACAAGTGATGTAGGACAATTTAATACACTTTTTTTCTTGCTAACTGTTAAAAAAGGAGAGAAAGATGCTATTTAAACACTCTGCACCAAAGCATGGCTTGTTCAGAAATAACACGGAGAAGCTTCAAGACCTGACTGTTGATTCAAACCAGCTGTGTTATAAAAAAAAAGAAATAAACTCCACAGTGCCACTGATCAGGGACAGCTGCAGAGGAGAGAGGCAAGAGGTGCAGGTATGGCAAGCAGTTGCATCATGTAAGCGACACTTTGAAAAGTACTGTGGCAAGATATGAGTATTGCTTTCTTAATTTCTCACACTGGCACTCAGCTAGCTGAGACGTTTAAGTGTTTAAAATTGTATTTGTTTTATAGCTTCACATTGGGAAAAGCCATTCGGTTCCATCGCTTTTTATTTTAAATAAAGTTTAGGTCGAATTAATTAAACTTGACTTATGTTTAGTCCTATTTTTATAGCTTTCTGGAGTTTAGCAAACTTTCTGTTGAACACATGGCCTGCTGTGGGTTATTTTTTACACCTAAATTATTATTTTTTTTTTTTAAAAGACAGTAAAGTATGCCTTTTTATTTTATGGTGACATACCAGTTGATATATCCCTAATGCCGTACAAGACTTGCTACCATAGAAAGTCTTTTTTTTTTAATTAAATTCCCTACTTTGTTACTTTTTTTTGTTGTACCAAACCGAATCGTTAACCTTCATACAAACTAAAAGGTGACCCTCTTATGGAGGTAATTACCCAACCATAACCCTCATACCAAAGTACGTACCAAACAGTGACCTTCGTACGGAGGTGCATACAGAACCATGACTTTCATACGGAGGGACTTACCAAACCATGACCCTCATTTAAGGTATGTACTGAACAGTGACCCCTACACAGAGATATGTACTAAACTGAGCTCCTCATACGGAGGTACAGTCCTGCTCACCATTATTGGCACCCCTTCATGATTTGCATAGCTGAGTGAATATCTTCATGATCATTCATTGGGTAATTCATGTCATATGTGTGGAGGCAGTCCATCACAAGTGATCTTT
>NC_051452.1:12706579-12730187 GCF_001649575.2 Kryptolebias marmoratus | reverse complement strand
TTCTTTGTTTTCCTCATAATGTTTATCTTTTTAAATGTTTTTGATCATTTGCTGTTTTGCATCAAGCACAAGCTATCAGCAATAAAATGTTGTTTCACTTGATGAATTTCCTTCAGTAAATATTCCATTATATGCACTTAAACTTCATGGGTGCCAATAATGGTGAGCAGGACTGTACTTGCTGAACCATGACTCCCATACCAAAGTATGTACCGAAGCATGACTTGGACATGACATTACACCTCTACTATATACACATTCAAAGAGTATATGACTCTTTGGTAAATACACTTTTTTAAATAACGTTGACAATTCATAGTATAGTGTTTTGTCCTTTGGTTCTGTGCTCTCTTCTCCATTCCCACCCCTATCTGTGTGGCCACTTGTCATGTGTATGTGTTGTTTGACCATAAACTAGTCCTGGTGTTCTTTACAGACTCACAGCTGGAAGGAAACAAATTGCTGCCAACACAGATGAAAGACTTTTAGAGAGCCCAACTTAACACTTAACTTCCCTAGAGGCATTCTGTCACACCTTTAGTTTAGTTTTTTTTTTTAAACCTTGCACTCATAATCTTCACACTGATCAGACACAAGCTTAGTCATTAATTACTGCCTTAATGACTGACTTTACGTCTGGAGGTTACATCACCTGTCTGTTAGAGCTATGTGCTGCAAGGCAAACTTAGTTCACTCTTCACATTGTAGATTTTTTTTTTTTTTACGTTTCCAACACTGTAGTTTGGTTCTGATTCAAGCTGAAGGTATGCAGCGCTCAGTCTGCTTAGCCCGGAGCGGCACAGGGGTCGGGATGAACCGCACTTGTTTGTTGGTCGCTGGTGTTTCAGCTTGTCGACCGCAGTGCAGCTGCAAACAGGCAGAGTCAGACAGACGGCAGCTGTAGTCCAGTTGCCAGTCTCACCAGAACTGCCTGCAGCGTGGGAACTGGCGGCACACACACGCACACACACGCACACACACACAGACACACACACGCTACAGCCCAGGCTTGTAGTCCGGGGAGGATTTCACTCTTGTACATGAAGATCTCAAATGTTTTAACCGTATTGATTCTCTGGTGACAACTTCAGCTCTGCTCAGCAGGGTTCTTGCTCTTCCAAAGCGAAGGAAATTATACTTTCGAGGGTTAGGAACCCTTTAAAAACCTGTATGATTGAATTTTCAACATCTTTCCTCTGTAAAGCCCAAAAATAAATTAGGGCTTTGTTTCGTACGAGTCTAAGCTGATAAAATGACGACATATTTATGTAAAAACTGCATAAGAAGTGTTAAAAGACCCAAGATATTAAAAAAGGATCACTTTAGTAATTGCATACCTGTGTTTCTCACTCCCTGAAAGCACTCCTAATAAGCAGACAGAAACGCAGAGTAGAAAGTAAGCCTCAGACAAACAGTTGTCTTACTTTTGTTGACAAAGGAATCCAGAATCGTAAAGTGGCAGAAGCATCTGGGCATCAGACGTGTAAAGTTTTATGCGTCTGCAGTTGGCAAAATGAAAAAAATATATACGATAAAAGTATTTTGACTTTTAGCTTTCAAGGGAAAAATTTGAACCCAAATATCGAAGGGGGCTTATTAGAACTTGGATTCTCGGCACTAAAAGGAATTTGAGAGAAAACCGTAAACCATTCAGCAGAGAAAGAAAAAACAATGCCCATGTTTTGTTGTATGAACAGTATTAGAAATGTAAAACTAGTTAGTGTGTGACGTCATCATACCTTAAGTTTGACATTTTGTGGTAACATTTTGACAAATCAATAAAACCTAAAATGTGATTCAGTAAAAACTGTTAAAGATATGAAAATACCAGTTCAGTCACATGAAGTCCAACTTTCGGTGACCTGTTTAAACTTTGAACAATGTTTCTAATGTGAAGCATGTCTGAGCTACAGCGCACTGGCACCACCAATGAGGCCTGAACTAGAAAAGTCCCAGTTTAATCGGAGATCTGAGATCCACCCATCATGGCTGCCTAAGCAGGAAATGTTTAAACCAGGGGCCAGACCTTATTCAGAGGCAAAACCTAAACTACGAGTTGTGGTCAAAAATGGGCATGAAATCATTTCAAAAGACCAAACAAAAACATTCACAAAGGCAGCGAAGCTGAACGCATCCCAGATCGAAACTTACTAGTTCTGTCTCGTTGATTCATGTGCCTAAGCTTTGTGCAGATTATATATTACTAATATTTTTCAAGACCCTCTTCTGAGAATCACTACCTTGGTGGAGGAGTTTGTTTGCCTGAATGGTCGTGGGAGTTGCCCCCAGTAGGGTCCCCCGAGGCAGACTGGTCCGAGATGAGTAAGAGGGATTTAAAACAGTAAATATGGACAGAAGACAGAAAGGAGCTTGATATCCCTTGCCTGGACGTGGGTTACCGGGGCCCAACCCAGGGGCCAGGTCTGAGAGAAAGGCGCATCGGTGAGCACCTGGTAAACTGGCCTCTACCCAGGGGCCCAGTCAGGCTCAGTCTGAATGGGCTCCATGGGTTCACCTTCCTGTGGGCCCACCACCTGCAGGAGGGGCCATACAGGTCGGGTGCAAAGAGCTACCGGCACTGTCCCCACGACCCGGGTCTGGATGAATGGCTTTCAAGACCCCAAATCTTCTCTACCTTTTAGTTTTTGTGTAAACAGCCAAAGCGGGCCTTTTTGAAAACTACTATGTTTATCGGTGCGTTCTTTTTGGAAGTTGGACGTCAGATCTGGGATTGACGTTAGTCACGACTTAACCATGTTCCAAGTCAGAAAACAAGCAGGATTGGCTAATTGTGTGTTCAGTAACCAGGCTGACCACCATTATGAATACAAGCCAATAACAATGAATTCTTCCACATTCTGTTCGTTTAAAAACTATTACTATGTGTATGGCTCACCCACTAAGAGCGAAAATAAGAAGTTTATGACTGCAGCCGTCACAACTTTGCAAGCACGAGGCAGCCATGTTGGAGTGTGAGGTCAGGGCTGGTCAGCAATCTCCACCTTTGAAATTACAATTTTACACTTTCGAGTACAAACGGGACGCACTGATAGTCCTGCTTCTAACCTAACCTACGAGTCAGATGTAACAACAACAATAATGGCCATCGTATACAGGATTATTACTTCAATGAGCAGACAAGCCTGATGAACAATGTGGAACCAGGAAAAAACTCTGGGTTCAACCAGGAAATACCAGCCTTGTTTCCTGTTTTCTAGTGGCATTTAAAACACCTGGATTACTTACATTTCAAGTTGCTTTATGTGTGCATGAGAACATTTCTAGAAATGGTGCCGTGTTTACAAGGCTAGTTTTGTGGACAACAAGTGGAAACATTGTTTAGGGAAAAACCGTGTTCCATTTGGCAGTCTCAACTTTAACCACTCTTGTAGTCATTAGCAAACTGAGCAACACTGTAGTCAATATAACAGAACATTTAGATTGGGGTAATTGCTTTCCAGTTAGCTTAATTCCACTCAAACATCAATTTTCCAGGGAACACAATTTCTTTTGGTTGATTTCTCCTCTGCCCTTCGGCTATTTCTTTCCCTCTGCGCTTCTTGTCGCCACATCTGACTCACAAACACCCTGCAGCCTGCACCTCCACCCCCCACAAAAAAATGCCACCCCATGACTCCTGATACTCAACCCTAAAAGCACACACCTCAGGTTAATCAGTTCACACACATACACACACACACAGCGGCCCACCTCCCCCGACGTGCACCCCACCCAGCACCTCTGGCTAATCTCTTCAAAGAAAGATGCTATCAGCCTAAAAAAAACGAGGCCCACTGAAGCAAACCAAGACCCAAACAGCTCCAATCCCAGGCAGGCCGTTTAAAGAGCATGTTACCTTTTTGCCGCACAGAGAAACATTCTGCGCTGAAAAAAGGGGCGGAAGCCGGATCTCCCTAAAGCTCCACCATCAGTGGGCCAAGGTTTGAGGACGTCATTCCAATTTTCAAGCCTGGTCAGCAGAGGTGCATTCAAACCAAGCTCAAGGTATTGAGTAAAACCCTAAGAGGCTTAATGCTATGTATCCCCAAGGGAGCGTTTCAATGTTTAGCTTTTGATCAGTCAGGAAGACAGAAGTGACCTAAAATAAAGCATAAACTAGGAAAGAAAAGACAAACACTGATGATAGGGTGGGACCCTCACAGAGGGAATGGTCCCCTGGGGTTTTTCCTAAATCTACCACTCCCTTCATCCCTCCATCCCACATGCTGAACACCGGGAACTACAAAGCGCTGTTTGTTTAATCAATAACTTTATTCGGCCTGGTTTTCCTTGGACTCTTTCCCAGAGTTTATCTCAAGCAAGAGTCCCAATGCTGTTTGGGGGTAACTCTTTCTAATGGGTCCGTAATTCATGAATAACGACCTTGGAAGGAGGTTCCGACAGCTAAAATTCTAATGGGCTTAAATTACTCAATTCTTTCCCAAGAAGCACATCTGTGGAAAATCGGAACACTGACCAGTAAGATTTTTGAAATTGCGGGGAGTTGCTCAACTTGGTTGTATTACAGAAGCAGAAGCATGAGTATACTTTTTTTTTCTCTCTTTTTCCTCAGTGAAAGAATAAGGACAGGTGCACAATAGTGAGGGTGCATCTGCCGAACATTCGAATTCTTTCTCTCCTGATGTCTGCAATTTCAGATTTACACAGACCCACTACACCTCCTGAGGACTTTCCCTCTTGTTTGCTGCAATCACACAAAATTAAAAATAACTGAAAAAAAAAAACAAACCCAGACTCCCTAGAGAAGGACGGTGATTTTAGCCTTTTTTTGGAGTGGCAAATGAACTCCATGACAGTTGTCGAAAGATTCCACCGGAAACACTCGGCGCCGCTTTTACAGAATGAGAACAAACAAACAAGGCTGGACGTGTTTCCCACAGCTAGCCAAGTCATATAATCACAACTTCCGTTTTACATTCCCAGAAAACTCAAAACTATGTGTATTACACCTCCAAAACCTTGGACGGTGGATCCTTGTCTTCCACCCTTCCATAATAAATAAAAGCATTAATGTGCTGAAATATTAGAAGCCTAATAATTACTGGCTAGCAATTAGGGAGGGGAGTGATGGTCAACGCATGAGTGGTCAAGGCATGTTAGTGTGTGAACTGAACTGGAGTGGGGGGGGGGGCACTTTGATGACTTTTAAAGATGCCCTCTGACCCTTTAAAAAGGTTAAGAGGCAGATTAGGAGTGGAATGGAAAGGATTACAAATAGATCCCCCTCAGCTCAGGCTTCTCGGTTGTGCACAAGTTACAGGAATTTGTGTTTGTGTGTCCCGCAAAACCCAAACCTCTCAAGTGGGGGATTTATGGGCAAATAATGTGCGAATAACCAGCGTCTTCACCTGTCCTACCTTGTTCGAAAGCCCCGTTTTCTGAGACTGGTCTTCATATGCGGCGACGTTCTCCCACGTCGCCACCATGGCGTGCGTGGGTGTGAATTTTGCGTCGGGGAACCCCCGATGAACCTCCTGGGAGCGTGGACAAATGAGCCAAGGGATGGAGGAGGGAGGGGATAAGGAATGCAAAAAAATAAAAAGAAAAAAATGGAAAGAAAGACAATGGCTTGAACTAATGGAAAATGAAGGATGGAGAACTAGATAAGAGAGGAATTCCAATTTTTAGCCGACATTTTAAAAGGCAGATCAGGTATTTGCTCATTTTAACAACCATTACCTGGGCCACTCTGTTGAGTACGCTGGGCGTTTCGGTCACTCGATAATAAATCTGTCCTCGCCCTCCGCTGGTGTCGATGTCCGCCAGGAACGGAGCCACCACAGGAAAATCTGTAGGTAATCCATCATCAACATATTGCTTTTCCATCGGTAGGTCCTGGGCCGATATGATGCCGTTGGTGGCCACCTGAAGCAAGAAACGGAACGATTTGGTGTAAAACACCCCTGTGATTGCTAAGGAACCTCGTAATGAACCCACATCCCCCTATAAGCCACTAGCACCCCCTCAGGAACCCCATGAACCACATAATGAACTCCGTCATTACCTCTATAAACCACTGGAACCCCCTCAAGGATAAACCACATTAGAATGACTCCAAATTTGCTGTTACACTGCTTAACAGATTACAACCAAAGGAAAACCCCCAAAAAACATTTGGCTTTTTTATGATTTGCAGTTTAAACAGCTGTAAAAAATGGTACAATATCATGTAGGAACAAATGCTTTAACTTTAGACTCTGCATTCTTAACTTTCAATTGTATTAACGTTGGCAGCTGGTAAATTTGGAGCTACCTATATGGACTTTATATGGTTTGTGAATCCAATCAATTAATATTTGTCTAATTTTAAAGAGGAACATACGTTTTTCAGTTTGGAGAAATGGCTTAATTCTAACCAGACTGACATCGCTCCAGAAGTGTTGATGAATTTTGGCGATAATAAACCACACCAGAACTGGTGACAAGGTTGTCACAAAGGGTTCCCCTGTGACCTTGCCCTTTGACCCCATGAGCTTGAAATCAATAGGGATCATTCTTGACCCGTGAGGTGTCCAGCTATACAGTTTGACATTCCTACGTTACACAGTTGAAGAGTTAGAGCACGAAGGTTTTCACAAAGGGGTCTGCTGTGAGCTTGAGCTTTGACCCTGTAACCTTGAAATCAATAGGGATCACCCTTGACACATGAGGTATCCAGCTATACGGTTTGACATTCCTGTGTTATAGAGTTAAAAGTCATTAACTGAAGTTTAGTCATTAAGGCACAGAAAAACTATTAAAAAAATGTGTAAATTAGAAAAAAAAAGTACAGTTACTACAATTAAGCAAAGAGATGTAAGAAGTAACTTTTTGCCAGAGGTACAAAAATTCTGCATTTCTTTAAATACTTAATGTATGCCACCAAGAGGGGGCCGAGGGGGGCATCGGCTACTCTTAACAAAAGTTGTTGTTCCCCCCCCAATAGCCAGACTCTTTTATCCTCCTGAGAAGTAGTAGAACCCCACAAACATAGAAAACAGACATTGTTTTTGAGCATTTAGGAGTTAAATGTAATTAAAACTGCAAGGAGCGGGGCGACCCAGAACGCACGGACGTCTCACCGAGGCGGTCTGTCTTCACGAAAATTGCCAAGATATGCCATTTAATTCCAAACAGACAACTTCCTGTAGGTTCTACAATATGGTGCCAGGAGACTTTTTTTTGTAGGTCCTGGACTGATGCACCTATGTACCAAATTTCATACGCGTTCATTAAAGTGCTCAGAGGAGCTGCTTTCAAGACGGCATTAGCGAGTTCAATTTGCCACGCCCATATCTGGATTTTTGCGCTAGTTCTTCAGGATGATCGCCCCACCATAGTGAAAACAGCCTCCCGTCTGGATTAAAATAATTTTTTTTAAAAACTAAAATTAAACAAAAGTGCTCTCCCTGCTTGAAGTTTGAAGCCCTAAATATTGATTTAATTTAAAATAAAACTTAAAAGCTAGCCCCACTGAATAAGGTCTAAAGAACAGGTCTTCAATATTAAGTTGCGAGATCTCTGGTGGTTATATGCATAATATTTTTTTTATATAAGTATACATTTCGTAAGGGACAAGCTTCAGTAATTTAAGTATAGGCTGTAATGCTGTCAACACGTAAATAAAAAGCTAGAGCAGACCTATGTATATTAATTCCCTAACTAATGTATTGCTATATTTTTTAAATGATACTAACATAACAAATCAGAAAGTTTTCTCAGGCTTTTGTTTTTGGTGCCACCCCAAAATAAACGTCGGCCCCCTTTAAGAACCTTTTATGGAAGCGCCTCTGTTGTAGGTGTTCCTCTTATTCGTAAATAGTGCTACGGAAAGCTGGATCTTATTTAACTTTTAGACCAGAAAATGAAACAAAAAGTGGTTGGTTTTTTTCGACTTTAATTAAAGAAATGCTCATTTAAAGTCGTCAATTAACCAGCTCATTTGGCTGTGCAGTTCAGCAACCTGAATTCCACCTGTGGAAAAAAAACTCATAAACCCACGCGTCCAAAAAAACAAAGTTACAGAGTTGAGCTCATACTTACATACAGCTTGGAGAAAGGTGAGTCGTAGAAGTAGAAGGGCTTGGGCAGGGTGAGCGCTCTGGACGTCTCATCGTCGCCCTCCGGGAGAATGAGGTCCCCGCTCAGGGGGCCGAAGGGGAACAGGTCGGTCCGGTGGAGGGCACCGACCACCCCGCAGCTCCAGCACAGCACGGCCGCAGCCAGCATCGCTCCTCCGTCCATGTCTGTGCCGAGGAGGCTCTGAGGACCGGGAGAGGAGCGGCCCCGGACTCGCTGCAGGAAGGAGGAGAACCGTCCCGTCCCCCCCCCAATCCGACAGAACCCCCCGCTGCTCCGCGGGGAGGGAAGCCGGCTGGGTGGGTGGGGCTAAGGCGTGCAGCTTCGCTCTGATTGGCCAGCGCGGGACTGAGTGACAGCATACCCGATGCTGGAGGTAACATCTGGTTAGTATTAGAGAAAAGACAAATAGAGCTTTTTTTTTTTTTTTTTTTTAATCCGGATGTTACTGTATCTGTTTCTCAACACTCACGAAGACATGTGGTGTTTTAAAAAGAAACACCTTTTAACTATTTAATCTATTATCTATCTATTTAAACAAACTGCAAAACGATTATCAAACTTTAAAACCTCCAAATTAAATTAATTTTACTGACTAATCTGTCACCTATTTTTTTTAAGTCACTGTCCTCCTGAATGCAGTCCCAACACACCAAGCCTTGGGCGCCGTCTAGTGTTCACAACCACAAACTGCAGCACGTTTTCTGAAACAAATTAAATAAACTGACATTATAAAACACTGGACCATTCCAACATCTTATTATTTAGGCTGCTGGTCAGGTGCACTCAGATTTGATCCTAGAAGACTGACGGAGGAGTTTGTGGTCAAAACCAGCCCAAATCATCAGCCCTCCACTACCGTGCTTGATAGTTAGTATAAGGTATTTGTGATGATACACCTGTTTTTTGTCCCACTTCGCAACGGGAACAGGGGACTTGGAAATACCCTCTGTCTGTCCGGTTCATATTGTGACCTTTGAACCTTTGACAGTGTCCTGCTCCAAGCTGAAGTATACTTTATTAGTCACTGGCGTCATTGAAAACAATAAAACCCCAACAATTCAAACCATGAGGGACATCTAGTGGTTGCAACAGCAAACTGCGGGACGCAAGACACGTTTTCAGCACAAAATTCAATGAAATTAAAGATTAAAAAGGCTTTTGTGAAGAACCTTTGTTTAAAAATTCGTAGACAGGCTCCAAACTGTTGTTTGTTTCAGTCCTGCAAACACTCCAGTAGTGAAAACATAAGGTCAACAACAGAAAGTCTCGCATCTTATTTGTTGTCTTTAAACGACTGTGCACACAGCTGTAAGATATCAAACTGACCAAAACACGAAGATACACTTTTTGGATTTGTTTGGTTATTTTCTTTTTAGCACAGGACAGTTCCAACATGTTATCATCTTTCCAACATGGAGGTTAAAGGGGAAACAGAAAATTTTAAATTTCAAATTTTAAATGAATACTTCACTGTCTCACAAACTTTTGTGATAAACAGAAAACTATTAGTGCAATTATAGGTGTAAGAAAAGGTAAGAAACAGGGAAGAAGGTTAACTGTTCTGCAGAGAATCTGTGGCTTTTTGTCCAGTTTCACAGTTCTTTTTTTTTTTTAATTTTGGTTTTTCAAAGTAAAACAACGTTGGTGTTTATACTTTGTTACCTCTGCTACGGAGGTGATGATTTCAGTAGTGTCTGTCTGTATGTCTGTGGACAAGATTACTTATAAAAAAAGTTATGAACAGATTTTCATGAAATATTCAGGAAACGTCAAACATGGTATAAGGAACAATTAAAGGTAAAAAGATTAGCCTGTGCTCTGACTCTGCGTCTGTACAACAGGAATGTTAAACTCCACAGCTGGATACCTCATGGGTCAAGGGTGATCACTGTTGATTTCAACATTATGGGGTCAAAGGTCAACATCATAGCTGACCTAGTGCTCTAACTGTGCATCAGTGTAATGCAGGAATGTCAGACTGCACAGCCGGACACGTCGTGGGTCAAAGATGATGCCTGATGATTTCAGGGTTCATGGGGTCAAAGGTCACAAGTAACCCGTTTGTGTCACGGCTGGGGGTGAGTGTGGCAAACCCAGTACACAGACTCATATTAAAAAAATTAACAAAAAATTTATTAAATAACAAAACACGAAAACTAAAAGCTGACATGGCAGCAAAGCTAACAAAATTCTGAAAACGCAAAACCCACAGCAAGGCAAGGCATGAAAACTGACAAAAACCGTACCTGAGGCAATGAACTGGCAAGGAAGTGAAACAAGAGACCAGGTTTTAAAGACAGAGGGAAATCAGGAGAAGTGGGCACAGGTGAGTAATGAGGATTGTAAACAGGTGGAGATGGGCGTGACAGGAAAGCAGGAGCAGACTGAGGGCAAATGGGTGATGAAAAACAAAGACAAGAACCAAACCAAAAACCCAGAAGACGAATACAAAAATCCAGAAAAACAAGACAAAGCAAAAACCAAAAATAAAACTCATGAACTCATTACAGTTTGTTAAAAACTTGTCTCTGCTCCAACATGTGACCCTTTTGTTTCCTCCGACAAGGAGGTTCAGTTTCCGGGTGTGTCCGTTGGTTTGTTAGTCTGTCTGTTAGCAAAGATCAGATAAAAAACTAATGATCAGATTTAGGTGAAATGTTTAGGAAATGTTGGGGTTGTAACAACAAAAAAAAAATGGATTCAATTTTTGTGATGATCCAGATGGTCTGTGATGGACTCGTGTCCCCCGCCTCTCGCACAGTGACTGCTGAAGACAGGCATCAGCTCCACATCACCCGGAATGGAGAAGCGTGTAAAGAAAATGGATGGATGGATCCAGATTATGATCCAGATCACATTGTGGCCTCGGTGGAGGTTTGTGCTCTCTGCGTGCTTCCAGTTTTAACAGAAATCTTTTTCATTTTGGGTTAAAAAGCACTGAAATGAAATAAAAAGCGTGAAGACTTTCCTGTGTCTAATGTTACTTTGGGTGAACTTTCCTTTTCCTTCTCACAAATTTCCCACGTTTTGCTCCAACGTGCAGTTGTTCTTTCTTAATCAGCCTTTGTTATAAAGAACCTCCACCATGTCATGTTTGACATATTATCATTTCCAAGTGCTAAAAACATATGTCAGTGTTTAAAACCGTGGAGCTGTGTGGAATTCCTGTGGCCGATTCAGGCCCCAGTCCTCCATTGCAACAGGCAGCCGTTTTCAACTTGAAGTTAGTTCGGAACTTCTTTTCTTGTCCCCAGAATTGAAGCAACATGTTGCTCTTTGTGAGAGCTACATTTGGCATCTTTTAAGAAGCTCTGTGTGCCACTTGAATGTCACCACTTCCTGTTTGTTCCATTCAAGCAGCGAAACGGAGCAGTCTTAAAGTGGCCTCATGGTGTTTCTGCGGATGCACCCTGGACTTTCAAAAATCAGATTTGGATGCTTCTGGTTTCCAGGAAACATCCGGCTTGTGGAAACATATTTGTTTTATTTATCAAACAGGTATGGAAGGCGAGATACTCGCACATCTACAGCTGATTAACTTCAGGAGCCAAACCAATTCAAGATGGCTGCTGCAGCTAACTGACTTTTGCAAACACAAACACTTTCTTTAAAACTTTGCCCTTAACTATTGCCGTCAACTCTGTCTGCCTGTTAGCATTATAAACCACTGGACAGGTTTTAAGTGAACATCTACAGCTGCTTAACGTTTGGAGCCAATGCCATTCAAGATGGCCGCCACGGCTAACTGACCGTACAAAACACCAAAATGCCTACAAATACACCAGTTTTACCAAAATTGAGCTTTAATTTGGTGTGGTACTAGCTGAGAGTCACACTTAACACACACTACAAACACTACTCACATTTGCAAGAGATTTGCTCAATACTTGGGCATGAAGTATCCGAGCCAACCTTGTCTGTCTGTTAGCAAAATATGTTGTGAACCACTGGAGGGATTTTAATGAAATTTGCAGAAAGTAGTTATTGGATGGACATCTACAATTCATTCATTTTTTGGAGTAATTCCAATTTAGGATGACTGCCCCAGCAAATTGAACTAAGCCCACAAAAATGGCCGCAACTCGGCCCATTTTACAGATATTCCACTAGAACTTGAGGTGGTAGTAGTAATTTAAAAAATGTGGCCAACTTTGGAGTCATTTTTGTCAGTGCAGGATCACAGTTAGTATGTGCAGTTACCCAATGTGACCTGCAGGTGGAGACAAAGACAAGACAGAGACTATAACCACACAACAAGATAACAGCTTCCTTTACAATAGATGTCGCTCAGGATTTAATTAAAACACTCCTTCACGTTTATATTAAGCTCCTAAACCCTGCTGTGTAATATACATATTTTAGCTCCTGTACCCAAAGCAAAACTTGGAATATAAATGCAAATACACAGAAAGCATTACACACTGTCATTTAAGTCATCTAAATAACATATTTTCTTATTATGCTTGCGCGTGTTGTAAGTATTTCTGATCTCAACTATGTAATTACAGGATGCCAGCCGCCCTGGCTGCAGTCAAGACGTCAGATATTAATCAGCATCTATGAACTCATCAATGATTCAGACACGGACCATTAGTAGAAACACGCACGCGTACTGTTTAAAGATTCGTGTACCGTGAAAGAGAAAAAAGGATGAATCAAACACACAGCAATTGTCAAGACTTTCACTCAATTTATGGATCAGGGACCTTGTTGACAACAAGTTGGCGACTGAAAGTTGTGAGAAAATTGCAGTCTCACTGAATCCAACTGAGTGTTTGTGGCCAAGCGACTAGTGAGCCGTGCAAATCAGGGCTTATTTTTTGTGTATTTTTACGTCCACCAAGGAGGTTATGTTTTCAGTAGCGTCTGTTTGTTTATCTGTCTGTCTGCGAGCAAGATTGCTCAAAACGTCACCAACAGATTTTCAGGAAATTTTCAGGAAACGTCAAACACGGTGCAAGGAACAAGTGATTAAATTTGGTGGGGATCCGGTCAAAGGTCAAGGTCAGAGATCAGCCCATGCTCTGACTCTGCAGCTGTGTAACAGGAATGTCAAACTGCACAGCTGGACACTTCATGGGTCAAAGATGATGCCTGTTGATTTTAGGGTTCATGAGGTCAAAGGTCAAGGTCACATCTTTGTTAAGAACTTCTCTCTGCTCCTACGTGTGACCCTTTTTGTTTCCTCCACCAAGAAGGTTCAGTTTCTGGTTGTGTCCGTTGGTTTGTTTGTCTGTCTGTTAGGAAAAATCAGGAAATGTTGGGATTGTTACAAAAACTATGGATTAAATGATTAAATGAGATTATGATCCAGATCACACTATTGTTTTTAATCACGGTTTGGCCTTAGTGAAGGTTTGTGTCTCTGAGTGCTTCTAGTTGTATTCTAGGTCAGACACATTCTTCGGTTGTCCATCTCCTCGGCTTGCTTTGTAACCCATCTTGACACCCGACCACATGTTTAATCTACTGGAGCACATTTTTGAAAGGCAGATTTGGAGCAGTTTTTTATGACTTATTATTTATCATAACCATAGATTTTAGACCTGAACACTGATAACTCCTGCAAACAGTTTGAGACATTTCCGAGACTCCCATGCCGACAGAAATTAGCAAGCTTTAGCTAAATGCTAAAATGATCAAAAACCAGTTTAAAGCTAAAATGGCAAAAAACTGTTGCTAAAAGCGAAACCTTCAAAAACAAAGCAAATAGTCAAAATGAGCAAAACCCAAGCTAAGTTAAAACCAGCACAACTATGATTAAAAGCTAAAATTAGCAAGACAGTAGGTAAAAGGTGAAGTTATCAGGACAGCTTCTAAAAGCTAAAATCACCAAAACTGTAGGCAAAAGCAAAGCTAAAAATTTAAATCAGCACAACCGTGACTAAAAGCTAAAGTTTGTAAAACTGTTACTAAAAGCTAGGTGTAGCAAGACAGTAGTTAAGAGCTAAAGTTATCAAAACAGCAGCTAACATCTAAAATGAACAAAATTATTGCTAAAAGCTAAATGTAGCAAAACTGTAGGTAAAAGCTTAAATTAGCAATACCACAGCAAAAAGCCAAGATGAGCAAGACCAAGGCTGAAAGTTAAAATCAGCACAACTGTAACAGCTAAAATAAGTAAATGCTAAATGTAGCAGTAGCTAAAAGCTAAGCGAAGCTTAGGGAGACAAAACAAAAAAAAGTACGATGAAGTACACAGAGAACCATGTTTCTGAAGGAACTGAGGAGATCTCACTGCTTTTCTATCAGGAAATTCTTTGTAAATAAAGTTAAAACATTCAAAATATGTGACAGTTACAAATGCTGCAAGTCATGGCACGACATTCCCAATGAAGCTGAATGTTTTGGTGTCTGAATGGGTGAAATAGCCCGAAGTATGCAGAAGCAGTTTGAAACAAACCACAACCGCAAAGAGGCGTGAAGGAGGGGGTTTAGTGTTGCTGTAGGAACTCTTTCAACTGTAACAACAACTGCGACAAGGTACCGAGTCAGTTTGTAGAACGTTACGTTACAAAGCTGAACAGGAAGAAACAGAAAGAGACGAGAGGACAGACGGAGGATGGCATTAGGATAATATGTCACCATTAGGATCTCATTAATGGGGCTGCAGAAAAAAAGCACTCGAGCTCCTGTCGTTTCGGGGCTTTCAGCATACATCACGCCTCATTTTAGGACCCAGACGGGCTTTCACTCCCCTGCTGAACTGGTCTAAAATGATGCAATTAGAATAACATCCAAGGCATTATCAAGCACTTTAAAAATGGGTGCTTAAAGGTCTAATGGCGGACGTCATCATCCCTCCACAAAATATGACGGCAGAGGTAAAGGCAGCAGGTCAGAACCCTGGAAATGAAACATTCGTTGGTTCATGCTTCACTTTATTGTGAGGAAAGGAAAATGGCGCCGAGGCACATAACAAAGAGGAATGCAGAGTCATGGAAATCCCTACAGAAATGTTGAGGGTGGAAACCTCTGAGTATATAACACCAGTGCAGTCAATACACAGATTTGGCACATTGTGCAGCCTGAGTGGCTCATATTCCTGATAGATCGCATTGCACAAGGAAAGTGTTCCAACGGATTGTTCTTGGATACTAGATATGCTTCACTGTTTGCCTCGGGGAGCCTAAAACAGTCGAAGGGTTTCCTTAAACTGCTTCCTTCTTTAAACATGTTCTAACTGTGCCAACGTCTCAGTTTTATTCATTTGAACTGTTGCAGTGCCTCAATTCTTTTCTTTTTTGGCTACTTTTGTTGAGCCTTAGCTGCTCGACAGCAATTTTAGTCCAAGCTTTGTTGTCTAGTCTAAAGAGGAGTTCAGGGTCGACTCAGTGACTGCGAGGGGCCCTAATCAGCACCCCTCCACCACCGTGCTCGACAGTTGGTATGAGGCATTTGTGCTGATATGCTGTGTTTAGGTTTCTCCAGATGTGCTGATCTGCATTGTGGCACTTTGTTGCCTTTCCAAAGCACTTTACTCAAAAACTAGAAGCACTCACAGAGTTCAAACCTCTGCCAAGATTCCCAACATTTCTTGAACATTTCATCCAAATCTGTTCATTAGTTTTTACCTGATCTTTGCTAACAGACAGACTAACAAACCAACGGACACAACCAGAAAACAGAACCTCTTTGGTAGAGGAAACAAAAGGGTCACATGTTGGAGCAGTGACAAGTTTTTAACAAAGGGGTTACCTGTGACCTTTGACCCCAATAATCTTGAAATCAACAGGCATCATCTTTAACCCATGAGGTGTCCAGCTGTGCAGTTTGACATTCCTACATTACACTGCTGCACAGTTAGAGCGCTAGGTCAGCTGGGATGTTGACCTCATGACATTGAATTCAAATGTGATCACCCTTGACCCATGAGGTGTCCAGCTGTGGAGTGCAACATTCCTGTTATACAGCTGCAGAGTTAGAGCACGAGCTGATCTGTGACCTTGACCTTTGACCACATCACCACCTAAATCTAGTCACTTGTTACTTGTAGTATGTTTGATGTTTCCTGAACATTTCATGAAAATCTGTTCAGAACCTTTTGAGTAATCATCAAACAGACAGACAGACGCAAATGAAAACCTTACCTTGGCGAAGGTAAATTATGATGAAATTCAGAAAAAAGAAGAACTAACTGCTTTTTATGCTCTTGAAAGGTGTACTTAGTTTTCCTCATGGGGTTTGCATTTGACCTAATGTTTTGGTAAATAAATATTGAAATACTATAACTTTATTTTTTCTTGTCAGTCTAAAGCTGTATTTGTTGATTTTAGGTAATGCTAGATCTCTTAGGATGTGTGTAAACGGTTCTTTTTTTCTCCATTACTTAAAAAAAATTAGTTGAAAATAAAGACAAATTTAAAAAATGTTAATTGTGTTATCAAATTATAATTGCCCCTACATACTGTATATAGGTTTTAGGCAGAGAGACATTGATTAATAACTAGACCAATAAAATGGCTGACCTATTTTAATCAGCCAATACTAGCAGCTTTTATGTCTTATTTTTAAGAGTAAAGTATTTTAAAAGTGTTAAATATGTGTTTATTTTTAAAATAACCAATTATTGGTATATTTTTTTTAAATCAAAAGCACATATTAGCCAAAAATAAAAATTGTGTATTGGCCATGAGCTGCCCTGATTTCTAAAGATTGACGTCAACCACAGAAATATTATTCAACATCTGGTCTTATGGCTTTTGAATTTGTTTTTAAAAATACTTGTTTATTGCATTGGTTCATTCAGCTTTGTCAAAATTAAAAACCACATTTGACACAAAACAATAAAATGATTCAATAAATTAGTGCTTTCCAATTTTTTGTTTGTTTGTTTGAAGCCATAAAAGAAAAGACTTCTGCTGAAACTCTTACTAATTGTTACTAAAGAGTGTACGAACTGTTTTCCACAAACTTCTTCAGCATTTTGTCCTGTTTGCAATTTCTAAGGGTTTTAAGACTTGAATTTACTATAAAATTTGTTTTGAATTTGGTTTTTATACTCCTGTCATAGGATGGGTTGTATTATGGTACGTCTGTGGACAGTTTATTTTCTGAAATCTAACTCTGCAACCGAATAATATGGAATTGTGAAACTACACAGCTGGACACTTCATGAGTCGGGATGATCCCGACTGATTTCAGGAACACGGGGTCATATGGCCAGGTCACAGGTGAACCCTTTGCGAAAACTTTGTCCATGCTCTAACTCTGTAAATGTGTATCTTAGAGGTGTCACACTGCATAGCTGGAGATATCATAGGTTGGAGGATGATCCCTATTGATTTTAAGGTCACAGGGTCCGAGGGCAAAGTCACAGGTGAACCCTTTATGAACATCTTGTTTGTGCTCCAACTCTAGACACATGGATTCAGGATTGTTGTGTGAGGGAGTTCATGGATTCTGATTACTCAGAGTTTGCTGACAGTATTATGTACCTTTGGTGGTACTCTTGTTCATCGTTGCCAAAAGTGTGTCACACAGATGGCATAAAATGACAGAATTATTAGCTATTTATCAGATGGTAAATATTAACATTCTGTATCATTTTTATCTGTTAAAAGGAAACACCAACTCTACAGGGAATCGAAAGGTTTGTTTGAAGTTTAAAGTGAGCGTTCTTATCTAATGTTTTCTAAGAATCAGAAGGCGAGGCTCGCACCCACGACCGGCTCCAACTTGTACATTCGGGTGGGCGTAGCCAGCGGCGGTGACGTCACGCCCCCTGTACTCGGGTCCATTCATGTCAGCCTCGTCAGAGAGCGGCGCGCGCCTCGCCCCGATCAGCACCTCCGCACCTGCGGCTCGGAGCGGCCCCTGAAGGGAGACGCTGAACGGCAGACCGCGGACATTTTTCGCCCCTTCACCGGAGCTTTCCACGGACGGGAGGGAACTCGTAAAGCAGGTGAGAAACTTCGGCGCTCCCGAGGAGCGTGGGGTCCACGCGCCTCTGACAGTCAGTGAGTCACCAGGTTTCTGCTTTAAAAAAGACTCGATTTAAAATAAACTCATATTTCTGTGACAACTGAATTAAGTAAGTCGGGTTTTTTTCCGAACTAGGGTTTAGGCATGTTTAGAGCTAGTATTCGGCTCTACTTTTTACTCGTTTTACTTAAAAAAATTAAAAAAAATTCATTTTTAAATATCGCTGAGGGATGTACTTTCTGTCTCCAAATAAAAAGAAAATGTACCCAGCAGGATTTCACCTTACAGTCACAGACAGATAACATTAGCAAACCTTCACACATTCAGCTGCCATGCAACATCTGGAAACATGTGTCAGACTTCTGACCAGTCTTTATGCCTCATTTTTTTTATTATTGAACATCTGATTTTTTTCTTGTGAAATCTATGACAGCGCCTTTCAGCTGACGATCTGTTTAACTCTTCAGAGGAAAGAGGAACAACTTGGTTTCACAGCTAAATCTGCAATTTTTTTTAATTTCTCCTTTTTAAATAGTAGCTTTGGGGTATGCAGTGGGGAGCTCTGTCACAGCCAGGATAATGGCATAATTAAATAGAAAATTCGATGAAACTTTTTTTGGCTCGGCTTTTAAATTTGCACCGCATAAATGGAATAGGACTGAGGGGAAACAAGCTTACACTGAGTTCTGATTGAAATGCTGAAATGTACAATTATGTAACCTTAGAGTGTAGAGATGTCTTGGTGTGAGTTCTAATTGGGATTACTTTCGTGATTGATTATTTGTAGGTTGTTGGCCTGTGAAATGTCAAGAATAGTGACAATTCGGGACATTTGGAGGGGAAAAGCGCAGCAGGATAGAAGCATATTGTGTTTTTTTTTGTTATTTGACTGACAGGTTGAAAGTTGAACTGTTTGTCTAATAGATATTTTTCTTCTTCTGGGTTTACCAGGATGACTCCAGACAGCTGCTGATGTCTCATTTTGGAGCATTTAAGGGAAGCGGCTTCCTGTTAAAATGGGCCACCTTTCCACCCCAATGACTCATCTTAATGAAAAGTGCCACAGCTTGGAGGGGCTCAGCGGGGGAGGGGGCCCGCTGCCCAGCGCCATCATGTTCGGACTTGGCGTCTTCGGCAACGTCACCGCCCTGGTGATCCTGGAAATCCGCCGGCGCCGAGCCAGGAACACGCAGCGCATTGGGCTGTTTCACATCCTCGTCATGTTGCTGGTGCTCACGGACCTGGCCGGGACCTGCCTGACCAGCCCGATTGTGCAGCTGTCGTACGCTTGGAACGTGACTTTGGTTAAGATGATGCCCGTGGACAACAGCACGAGCCACGTGTGCCACTACTTTGGCATCAGCATGACCTTCTTCAGCCTGTCCACGATGTTGCTGCTCTTCGCCATGGCGCTGGACAAATGCTTTGCCATAGGGTACCCCTACCTGTACAGCCGGCACGTCACCAAGAAGTGGGTTTATGTCACAGTCCCTGTGATGTTTCTCATATGCACATTATTCTGTCTGCTCCCTTTTGTGAAATTTGGTAAATATGTACAGTACTGTCCCGGCACATGGTGCTTCATTGACATGAACCCAAACGAGCAGGACGACCGCGTCTACGCTAACTTATACGCCACTATTATGCTGGTCTTGGTGCTGACCATTGTGGCGTGCAATGGTTTTGTTGTGTACCATCTCTACAAGATGTACAAACGCAGGAGCCGACACGGCTCTGTGATGGTGACCACGAGGTCCAGCAGCGAGCGCAGGACGATATCCATGAATGCCGAGGTGGAGCACCTGATCAGCCTGGTCTTCATGACCATCATCTTCATCATCTGCACGCTGCCCTTGGTGGTAAGAACGCAGACGACACACACCGCATTCTTATTACTGGGTTGGAGTGAGGCGAATCCACCCGCCTCGCACGGGGCTGCAACGACATTCGAGAGGGAGTTTCCGAACCGTCCGTTCCAAATTTCCCTCTCGTCTCGCTGTTTATTTTGAATGTGCTTTACAAATTAGCAAGGCAGATGTTATCCCCAGAATAGACATGTCGGGAGGGTTTGGCGATCTGTGAAACCAAATCAGGACTGATGGAAGACCAAAACAATTTTAGAAAACTGGAATAAATTATGACCCAAATTTTTGCAAACGTCACCATTACTTATGTTCGTAGGTACCCAATCAGTGTGATTCAGAGTAAAAATTTGCTTATTTTCTGCCAAATCTTGTGTTTCTAGTCGCCAACAGTGGCAGCCTAGTGAGATACAACAGCAGCAGACTGATTAAACTGAAAACAAAACCACAACAGATCCATTTTGTTTTTTTATCTCACGTCTTCTCAGTTCAGTTCTGAGTTCACCACTTATCATTCCTCTCTATCACTGTTTCCTGTGAATACCTTGAACTAGGTTTTCCTCTGTATTAGAGGGGGAAAAAAGACGAAATTCTAAAGCATAAAAAGCGTTAAAAAGCAAATAAATGAGGGATGCTAAAAGACCCAAAACAGGGAACGGGACTGTCCTCGTTTGTCTCTCAGGCTGCTCAAATACACCCTGGATCTTCATCTCAGTTTGGCCGATGGCTGAAAGATAAAAAGCCGCTCTGTGTTATGAGGAAACCACGCTATTCAGAAATGATACAGTAGTTGCCGAGCTGCAGACAGGAAAGAGTGCATCAAAGCCAGAGTGATGAAGCCACCTGTTTTGATAGAGTCCTGACTTACAGCCGCACCACATTAGGAAAACACGCCATCTTTGAGGACTTTAATGACATCAGTTCGCAATAAACTTGCTCCTCTCCTCTTCTTTTTTGCTACGACTCTCACAGTGTGCTCCACTCGCTTTAGTATTTCAGCCACTATAATTTTAATCAGGCGGCCCTAAGAGCAGCGGGGGTCCATCTGATTCTCATATGTTGTTGGTATGCAGTTTGTGGTTTATTGCAGCACTTTGCAATTTTAATATTGTGCATATTATTGTGTTAGCAGTGGATTTTTGATATATCGTGCAGCTCCAGTCTAAATGCTTCTTGTGTAAATACACATTTGAGGAAAAAAATCCCTCCTCACAAGCAGCAGGCTGCAGATCTACTGCTGAATCGAGGATGTGGTCGTTAATATCGTCAGGAAGCAGACCAAACAGGGGCCTCTAATGAGAAGATAAGGGTGTCTGGCTTCAAATTTAAAATGATAAACCACCCAAGAAACAGCACTAATCTACAGTCTGTGTTGTGACCGATAACCACCTTGGATGGACCAAATTCAGAGCCCATCATTCGTTTTAGAAGCTTTCATTTATGTTTTTTCTGTTACGAATATTTATCAAGAATCAGATCTTATTGGTAACATCAAATTGCAGTGACGTCCACAGACAGATGACGTCCTGTTTCCTTTTTTGTGCAGCTACATCAGTCTAGACGCGAAACAAGGCGGCGGCGAATGCAGAGGTGAGCGGGACTCTTGACTCGTGTGCAGGTCTGTCGTTTATGAACAAACGCTGACACAGATTAAACAGAAATAAGAGAGAAGTTAACTGTCAGCCGTGAACCGAGTCGGCACCAAACTCTTGAGTGGCACAAGTCGTGGCGAAGAGAGCAGTGTCTCTAGAGTCAACGAGCTCCTAAAAATGACTCATCGCCCGGCGAGTAGCGATTATTCCGTCTCAGTCCGACTCCTGGGCTCTCTGTTTAGAACCACATTGGTTTTTAAGTGTCACTTTTGACAGCAAATGTGAAATCAATAACCCCCCCTCCTTCAGCGTACACTGCCCTAATGGCCAGAGTGCCATCTCATGCTGCACAGTCTCCAGTTTGGATTAAAAAGCTGAGCTTTATTTCTGCGATACTGCAGGTAGAACATAACTCCAAGAGCGGCGAGCACAGTCACAGTTTCTGGAACCGCTTAAATAGTTAAAGCATTGCAAACACACCAAACATGCTCTAACAAGCTTTCTATTGATTTAACCGCTCTAATTGCATCTGTGAAGCAGCTTAAATTGAAATTTAGTGTAATTATCCCAGCAGAGAGAGAAAAGACATCAAGTTGTATTTGTGTCAGGGTTTGTGTTTTCTTTTGGTGGTTGCTCTCCCTTGCACATCCTGTACGAAGCGAGCAACCCCTGCAGGCAGGTAAAGAACGCAGGGATCAGTTTTCATCGCTCCCTTGTCGGGAGGCGAAGGGGAATGGATGATCTGAGTACAGTGAGGCAAACCAAAGTCTGCCAGGCACCGGGAGGGAGCAAAGACAGTTCCCTGAACTCACACAGGTGGAGTGTAGTTAGCTCCAGTCGCACCTGGCAGTGGGTATGTTACATTGCAGCGTTTTTTGTTTTTTCGAGCAGCTTCTTCTTATTCAAACTGATTTGGCAGGCAGTGAAGAAGAGCAGCTAAAAAACAAATTAGAGTGGCTGTTGTACGTAATGAGTTTACAACAGGTTCTACGACAGAAGGGTTTGAATATCATTTGAATCGAGGCGGGCAATGGAGCTTCAAAATTATACCCTGTGCTACAAGAACCCAGCAACAGCAACTTTTAGTGTTCCCAACTTGGGGGACCTGTCCCCTACAGACCTCAAGGACTTTTTTGGCACACAGGCTATTTAAATGTTTAGGATTAGTTCAAAATAAAAGCTCGCCAAAATGAATATTAGAAGTCTGGGAGGAAGTTTAGCTGTTTAAGTCCATCAAACGTTGCTGTTAATCACAGAGCTGGTTGTGTTGACAGAATTAAAAGGAAATAAAAACACCTTTGGTTGTAAACCGGAACCCCGAGGTAGAAAACTGTCAAACAGGAGCTACAAGTCAGCTAAAACCAAACAAAGAAAAAGTTTAGCTGATCTCTGCCCTCAACTTTACGCACCAATCAGGGGGGGTCAACTCCTGCTTTCCTGACTTTTACACTTAATTAAACAAATCGTGCAAAGAGGTGGGAAATCTCTTGTGAGATTTCCAGAAACTCCCCGTTTTGGGAATATTCCAAACTGGAAACTTTTCAATAAGATGGAAACCCCACCCCAACAAATCCGCGCAGCTAAAGACCGTCACTGATACAGATCTTATCTTTTATTTCCTTTCTGATATTCTTACTCAGTTTAGTCACAATATCTTCCCCAACTGTATTTTAAAATAATCTCTGTTCTCGCTGTTGGACCCGGGCTGACTAAACCCAGTTTCAGGTCTCATCAGCGTACACAGGCTTTTAAAAACACATAAAATAAAAAAATAAAAGTCCTATACTCACCTGCCACAAACCTGACATCTCATTTACGGATATATGAAAGATCGAGGCACTGCCTGTTTGTTTTTACGAAAAGAGAGATCACCTGGAATCTATTATCAGTAAAATACATGATAAATGAGCCAATTAGCTTTTTGTCACCATTCGCACGTACAAATGCGTACAAATCAGTTTTTCTGTTGGTGCACGAAGGAGGGGTTGTTGAATAAAACTGTACCAATCTGTCGTGGTGAAGAGAGAGCTGAGTCAAAAGGCGAAGCTCTCGATTTACCGGTCGATCTACGTTCCTACCCTCATCTATGGTCACGAGCTTCGGGTAGTGACCGAAAGAACGAGATCGTGAATACAAGCGGCTGAAATG
>NC_051452.1:12668385-12706476 GCF_001649575.2 Kryptolebias marmoratus | reverse complement strand
AGAGGAGCCAGTTGAGGTGGCTCAGGCATCTGGTGAGGATGCCTCCTGGACGCCTCCCTGGTGAGGTGTTCCGGGCACGTCCCACCGGGAGGAGGCCCTGGGGAAGACCCAGGACACGCTGGAGGGACTATGTTTCTCGGCTGGCCTGGGAACACCTTGGGATTCCCCCGGAGGAGCTGGCCCAAGTGGCTGGGGAGAGGGAAGTCTGGGTCTCCCTGCTTTTACCTCCGCGACCCGACCCCGGATAAGTGGAAGAAGATGGATGGATTATTTTCTTATTTTTTCTTGTCAGCAATTACACATTTCTATCCTCCTCCATCCAATAATCCTGCTAGCTTTACTTTCAGTCGCCTGTGGCCGACAGCCATGTCCCCACTCCTGTCCTGTCCTCATATGTCTCAGCAGTTAACCTGTCTGACGCTGGCGGCCCCGTCCACTTGTTGCCCTGCAGTAAGATGTTTACCACTTCATACCACTGAAATGGACTCAGTGCCTTCGGTTGAGGAGCATCCAGAAAGAGGCTGAAATCGAATTTCCTTCTTTTTATGATCCACATAAAGACGGTTCCTTTCAGCCGGTGGGCGTTCTAAATGTTCCGGTTGGATTTACCATAGAGAACAGGAGTGAAGTCAGTAATACCTGAGTATTGTGAAATCCTCCTGGTATTACTGAGTAATACCTGACTTCACTCCTGTAATTTTACGTTCTTTATATAGATCGGCTAATTGGTGCTCTCCGCTGCAGGCAGTAAAGTTTTTGGTCATGGGTGTGTTCATGTGTCTGTTTGATACCCAAATATCTCCTGAACCACTGCAGGAACTTTAACGACACTTGCAGGAGCTGATCTGCAACTGATTAGGTTTTGAAGTCTGGCTGAATCAAGATGGCTGCCACAGCCAAGTGACAGTAACCCTCAGAAGGCGATCCTGGATTAAACTGGTCTAAAATTCCATTTGTGCATCCTAAGGGCGGAAAAAAGAGACCCTTCTTAAAACAAATAAAAAAATAAATAAATTGTTGATTTTTAAAACAACTGAATTGTGGCCTTTAAAACAAAAAAGTCATTTAAATTTTATATTTATATTTAAGGTTGAGCTAGCTTTAAAAACATGACTAGTTTATAATAATAAATAGTACTTTTCTGCATTTATGTCAGGTGATCAATTCTCTCACCACCCAGGAACAATTAATGTCTTAAAGTTAAAGGACCATCAGACGGTTAAACACAAAAATGGCTGTAACTCAGCTAATTTTATATATATTGAGCTAAAATCTGATGCGGGAGGAGCTGAGAGTCCTTCGCAGCCTGTGCTCTGAGCGTGACATCCCGCCATATCGCACTCTTTTCCACGTTTGACCAAAATGTTTAAAACTCATTTCCTAATAAAGCACAGCATAAGCATCTTAGTCTAAAGTTCTAATATACTAGATCTTTAATATTTAAAATAAGTTATTTGTCTTTAAAACTATACCTTGAGCCATTTAGTTGAAATTTCTTACATCCGCCTTTCTAAATGAACAAATTCTATATTTTTAACAGTCAGGACACGTAATACGAAGCTTCTACTCAGCCAGACAAGGCGATATTAACTAAAGATGGTGTGGTTTGAATAAAGATATTAAAGCTGTTTTATGTCTGTTCTTTGAGCAACCTCGAGGCTTCGCATTCAGACATACTACAACAGATGAATAATTTATAAAGAGGTTTATGGAAATACTCACGGCTGTTCAAGTAAGCGATACCACAGCCTACACGTACACACCCAGAGTGGGATTATATGACTCTTTTTTTTTTTTTTTTCAGCCAATATGAAGCTGCGATATGATGACGTGTTTGAATGAGAGTGCCTCTGGTCACCTCAGGTTGCATTAAAAATTAAAAAGGGACCAAAGACCTTTGGCTCCAAGAGATTAAAAGGGGGAAAAAAATGCTGAAGCGGTAATGACAGAGAGATCGTATAATAATGGGATTTGTAATGCATTTATACCACCATCTTTTCTTTTATATTCATGAATATTTGCGGCTCTGAGCTCAGGACAATGAGATTAAATGATTGTCACCTCTGACTCGAGTGTTCGCTCATCGCACTGGAAGGATCGGACCTCTCCTCTTGACAGTGAATCTCAAAGCAGATGAGTCGATCGCAGAGCGCAGAGGCCTCACAGATGCTTCACATTAACGCTTTTATTGCACTTCCTGTTGCTGCTGAACAGAGAAGAAAATAGGCTCGCAGCGTGAGTGGGACTTTACGGCTAAACAACAACAACGGCGTCTCGTCGTTTCTCGCACATGTCGAGGACCGGCGGTATTCAGAGTAAAGATGTGGTTTCGGCTAAACTGATGATGGGAGTTGTGCATTTATAAGAAAAATGCTAAAAAAAGTGAAGATTTTGTTGGCGCAGCTTTGAGTGGAAGCTCACGCAGTTGTACCACAGCTTTTAAAATCTGAGAAAGCGTCTTTTTTTGTTGTTGTTGTTCACATAAACAGCTGCCGATGTTCCATTATGTAAGACTCCTAATTGCTATTTACAGCTGTGGAGAATGTAGTCGAGATAACCAGCTTGTAATGATTTAACAACAAGAATGTGCGACTACCACAGAACCGCACTGTCAGTTTGCTCCCTTTTACTTCATCATATTTCCTTCTGTACTATATGTCTTATACCTAGTCTTGTACTTAGATAGATGTCAATTTTCTATGTTTAGTTAGTGTTTTGTATCTGTTGCACATTTGGAGTTCGGGGAAACGCAATTTCAGTCCTCTATGTAATATACTGTTGCATAGTCTGACTGACAATAAAGGTCACGTTGACTTTGTAATAAACGAAAGAATCCTAGCAGACTAAGGCTACGTTTGACGCAAACTATTAGCTTTTTCAGCACGAGGTGTTCGTGTCACTGCTTCGCTCTTAACCCAGCGTCTCACTGTGCTGGGAGGGAGGCTCCGAAATGTCACGGAAAGTTTGCAGAAGTTCTCGTTTCCCTTGAGTTGCAAAGACCAAAACAGTCGCAGAACGCCTCGCAGCTTAGTTTTTTCGTAAATTCGGGATCACTCAAGCTGTATCTCCAATAGATTAAATAACAAATGCGGAGGCGGGTAACAAAACAACGTGCACGGCCTAGAATGCAGTCTTGCATGCCATTTTCAAAACTTGGCTGCACAGAACGCCCACGCACAGCTTGCTGGGTGCAGAAACTCAGAATTCAGTAAGACTGCAACTAAAAAATTCACCTATTTTCTTGCAATTGTGAGTCTCCATTAGTTGCACATGTGGATGCAGCCACGTTAGGACCACGTCTGCGTTAGGTTGTTTCTATGACTTTGTTGCGATTGTGGTCATATCCCAGGCAAATGGGATAAGTCTGGTGCATGTGAGCCCCACATCATGAACATACCACCACCATCCTCCACTCAGAACCCCTCTATGTATTTTTTTTACATCACAAAGGAGTCTTCTGAGGAACTTCATTAACTCTACAAAGGTCACTTTTCTCTTCTGGTTTTACTGTATATTGTTCCTGTCTGATACCCCCCCTTGAGAACGACAGCAGCAGTCTAAACCTGCAAACTGGTCAGTGCTTCCATGAATTGTATTAAAAATGTGGTTCCCAACCTTGTGACCATCCCTCGAGGGTATCTACTGCCTCTCATTCAGGCCAAAAGCTGCAGGAGCTGCTGATTTATTTCAGGCAGCATCAAGGAACTAATCAGTGGAATCTGGTGCTCATTCTCTGCCCGAGGAATAACAATCGCGTATTAAAAGCTGGTTTATTTTAAAAAGGTCAAATACTTTATAACAAAGGGATTATTAATCAAAGACTGTATGCAGTTAGTGAAGGGAAAACATCCATTATTACCCATTTCCCTTAATTTTGTTTTGTTGGAAGGAGACTAAAAATTGGAGACAAAGGCAACTTAAAACGTTCTTAAATCCAGGAATGCTTTTCTTTTCAAATTTTATTTTACTTGTGTGAAAAGTTGGGGAACAGAGCTGTGAGGAAAGTCCTTTTTAATAAAAAACAAAAAAAAACTATACATAAAAATAATATCTTAAAAAAAGATATAGTGAGGTTTTTTTCAATTAATGTAGAAAAATCAGTTTTTGAAATTTAGGTAGCTAACTTTGGTAAACCTCGTGTTTTTTTTGTAAATGTACGTTTCAATGTAAATGGGCATGACAAAACCAACATATGTCATTACGTTCAGCGTTGCGGTGTGCCTCCAGTTTTCGTCCCCTTTCATTCTGTGGAGCATTTATGAGGTCAGGGCCAGGAACTCATCAAACCATGTCTTTCTGATCTTTGCTTTGTCCGCTGGGACACAGTCATGCTGGAACAGAAAAAGGACTTTCCCAAAGCATGAAAATGTTCAAAACGTCTCGGTTTGCTGAAGCATTAAAACTGCCCGAACCCTGACCAAAACACCTAAATTCAACAATTAATGGCCAAACACTATATTTGCTTGTTTTTTTTTTTACATTTTGCTGCTGTTTTATCTTTTCTTGGCATTATCAATGGTAAATTATTCATCTTTAAAAAGAGAGCCTAACCAGGCACCATCAGATGGGGTAAGACATTCAAACGCAGATGTCACTAATGCCCCTTTTACACAGGCTCTAAAGGTCCCGGCTCCACTCTACTCCGCTTGCTTTGCGAGCGTTTCCATCGGCATTTTTTCAAGGCCGGCCCTGCTTCTTTGGTCCCTGCTTCGGAGTAGGGCCAGGCCGGGCCGGCCCTGCTTCATGGGCGGCGCAAGCTTAGCTCCTGTTCACTCATTGGTCGTGGGTGTGACCAGATGCAAGCATAAAGAGCAAAGGTAGGAATATAAACAACAGTGTTAGCTTGCCCTGCAACGTTTATGCCATCTGTCCCCCAGCTGAAGGCGCTGTAAAGCCTGAAATCTCCGGCGGATAACAGCTGTCCTACTCCGTGCAACAATCGCGGCATCCAGAGCATTTCTTCCACTGCGCCTCTCTTCCTGAAGTCTCAGGAGAATCCCCATAAGATTAAAAAACAGCAACAACACAGGGCCAACGTTGTCCATAGCGCTTCCGTTGTTTACACAACTTGCGCCAAGTTTTCATAGCGCAACATGAGGAGGCGTTCCTCTGCTACCGACCAAACTGGCCGGTGTGAATGCGATGCATTCTTTATAGAGCCGAGCAGAGTAGAGCGGAGTAGAGCCGGACTTCTGAATTAGAGGGGCATAACATGGCCTAGAGATGACCTGAATCAGGCCCTTTTGGCTCCCCACCAAAAAGAACCCAAGACATTACCAGGACTGGTCCTCTCTTCTCTGCGTTGCCACACACACTCACACGACGGTCGTCAACGGCAACGCCGATCTGAGATTCATTGTTACACATGATACAAGGCCGTCATCAGGCCAGCCTTCCTGTTATGGCACCACTCTGAATGCAACCCATCTTCTCAGGTGCCAGTCGTGGAGACACGGTCTGCGATTACACGCGGCGTGTAGCAAAGAGTCCACATGGCTGGTGCACATGTCTTGGGGGTCCTGTATTATCTGGCACACAGTTCAACAACCCCACACCCCACACCCCCCCACCCCTGGGTTGTCGTCTATCTTGAGACCAGCTGATCTTGTGTAAACCCACAATGTGACCCCATCTAGCTCTGTTCAGTGCTGGTAATGAGGTCTGATGCATCTACGAGGCATCACCTCTCTCACTCTCTGCACTCACCGACTGTCAGACGCTCCCTTACCTACGATGCTAATCAGATATTTCCATACCCATCGCCGGTCTGCATGTGGACCAAATGATGTCCAATCGGAACCATTACCTCTGGGGGCTTCACTTTTTTTAATCACTGTGTATGCAGTTATAATGTTTGCAGTATATATATTTTAATAGCACACATTGTTCCACTAAAGGTTCATCTGTGTGAACCTTTTTCACTGGTTATCAGCATGAGAATGTCTTATCTGATTTTGGCTCAGCAACCAACATCGACCTCTGAAACCACACAAATCATCATAGATTCGGTATTGCATCTGCCTCAGTCATCTGTTTAGTTAGAAATGAAATACCCCTCTTTGACTAAGAACGTTACTGTGAGTCCTGTAAACATCCTGTGGATGCATTAGTGTGTGCTTCACAAAGATAAGATCAAGAAGCTTGTTTTGTTGAACGTGCAAGATCGGACGTTTTACTGCTTCGATTTATGCAGCAGTCAGCAGAAGCAAATGTAACCCGATACACAAAGTTAATATTCTTTAAAAACTATTCAAACGGGACATTCCCATACAGTCGCCATAATACAAACCACTACACACGCCTTTTGGTCGGTGCGATGAATTATTATAGGTCTGTGACTGATTTTCGCAAATAAAGTTCACACCTCGAGAAGGAACCGAAAACGGAGATCTTCTTTTGTCGGGGTGCTCGCTCATTTACAGTCATGGAAAAGAAAAAAAGAGTAGATCCTCTTTCAGTCTGAAAAGTGTTTTTTTTTTTTTGCACATCAGGACATCATAAAGCTGATCTGGTCTTTACCAGGTTGTAAAATTATTCAAAACTAGCCTCAAGTGTATGAAAACACTTAACAGATTTTGCTGTGTCGTTGTTTATTAAGCAAACACAAAAATGGGAAAGCTGTGTGTAGAAACCTAAGTCCACACTAGCATCAGGCAGGAGCTGCTGATCAAGTGTATTTTCTCTCGTGTCTGTCAGTTCCACTGCTGTGAACAGGTCCCAATATCCATCTTCTGCTGCTGTAAAGTGTTTAATGTTGGATTTAGGACCAGGATGTGGCTGACTCTGTTTGTCTGTCTGCGGAGTCATGGCTGGTGTCGGCACTGCATTCACACCTTTAATACAGGATCTCGTTTTGCCTCTCTCCCTTGGTTTCACAGATCCGGGTGTACATCAACTCTGTACAGGCGGATGTTACCAAAGAGTCTCATGACATGGACCTGACGGCCCTCTACTTCATCTCTGTGAACCCCATCGTCGACCCCTTGGTCTTCATCATCTTCTCCCCCGGCGTGCTGCACTTCATGGGGTTGTCCTTCAAGGTTCCCCTGGGGAGCGTCAGGGGCTCAGTATGTAGGTCTTCGTACACGAAAAGAAACGATTCGGCACAGCTAGAACTGTCCTACCCGACGCTGTGCAAGGAGTTTCAATCCGAGGAAAAGAAATGACCCCGGCGGCGTTGCTTTGTCACGCAACATTTGTATTTATTCGACACACGACTGACGCGTACCATCCCACGGGATCTCATGGGCTTCAGCAGTTTGACGGGATGCAACATCCTGCCCGTGTTGATTTTCTGGGTGTGCTCATTTTATTACGGCTACTGCCATTTAACTGATAAGCTCCTCTGAAGAGCTCTATCGGCTTCTTGCCAATTATTGAGCAACACTGCACATTCTATTATTAGATGCACTCAGATTTACCCAGAACTTTGCCATGTAAAGGCTCATCTTAAGCCTTGCTGCTAGGAGTTTTATTTTCAGTGACTTAATTTAATGTCAAAAGGCTGCTAAAGGGAGGTCCCAAACCCTGGTCCTCGTGGCCCACTGTCCAACAGATTTTAGATGTTTCCCTGCTCCAACACACCTGATTTAAATCATTGAATTAGCTGCTCTGAATGTCATCAAGTTTTGCAGAAGCCTGTTAGTGACTCATTCATTTCAGTCAGGTGTGTTGAAGCAGGGAAACGATTAAAACATGCAGGACTGTGGGCCACAAGGACCGGGGCTGGGGAGCTATGATTTAGACCGAGAGCATTTTTGTGGAAGGGCATGATATGCTATCAACAAAAACCAACCCAAAATGTTTGTTCACATTATACCAAAACAGAAGGGAACTCTGAGTGGAAGTGAGTCCAATGCTGCTTGAAAACTGTTGTGTTTAGGCCAGAAACTGATGAAACAAATTTTTCCCTGAACCGCACGGCAATATATAATTGTTGTGGACGCACGGTTAAGTTAAGTCCCTACATATCATCTAGGCTTGTGGTTCTCCTATGGATTCCGATTATTGGGTGGGATCCAAATGTGCTGCTTAATTTCACAAAACCGACAGTAATAAAAAGGACTCTCATGTCAGAAGTAATCATTGAGATGTACAGTGACGTCTCCTCCTCTTCACTTCACTGAAGCTACTCGTGGGACAAGTTTCTGCTTGTGCTTAGGATGATTTCTTTGTTTCTGTGTTCCCTCTTTGTTTTCACCCAATGTGTGAGTGATAAACACAAAAACAATTGTCCCAAGATTAGCAGTAATTTTAATATTTATATGTTCAGCACATGGTGTGCAGGTATAAATATACTTCCTCGACATGTCTTTTAAGATAATCCAGCTCTGGCTCAGGTCAGATCAGATTGTTGCAGGGTTCGTGGTGTGATTCCTGGCTTAACCCGGGCGCTGAAGTGTCCTAGAGCAAGACATTAAAGGCTAAGGCTTTGTTCACACAACTCCAAATGTTTTTAAAGACACATTTTTCTGCTTAATTGCACCTACTGTCCACAGAGGGTATTTGGTGAGAAAAACTATTTATTTTTCTGTGCACTTTCCAAAGGGTAGATTTTAAAAACTCATCTTCCGCAGTATTATGTACTCTGTACCGGTCCGTTGTGGTGCAGAGGGAGCTGAGCTGCGAGACAAAGCTCTCTGTCTGCCGGTTGGTCTACATTCCTACCCTCACCTGTTGTCACAAACTTAGAGGTAGGGTGACGCGTTCAGGGACTCGGAGTCGAGCCGCTGCTCCTCCACATCAAAAGGAGCCAGGACACGTTAGGGAGACTATGTCTCTCGGCTGGTCTGGGAATGCCTTGGCATCCTCCTGGAAAAGGGTGACTGTGGAACAATATACCTGGGCCTCCCTACTCAAGCGAGCCAACCATGGAACAAATGACAGATAATGGATGGATGGCTTTTGGAGGACTGATGCAGACAGTAGATATGAAGCTTTTCAGAAACAATGATGTAGCAGCATATTTCACTAATGCCTGCTATGTCTTTGTGCTCTAGAAATCAAAACAACAATGGAACTGTTTAAAAATTTAAAAAATGACATCTGTCTTCTTCATCCTCATCCTGTTGCTATTAAGGTTATGTACTGAAAGGAGTAATAACTGAGAGAAAATTGTAAACAATGTAAAAAAAAACGCGGGTACAATTATTTTCTAAAAATGAAAGCTCATTCGCCAAGCTACTAATGTTCTTTCTCACAATTTTGACAAGTCAGTAATGTGGACACTCTCTCTACCTAGTAGCACATTTGTCCTTTTTTTGTAGACAGTACAAAGTTTTTTAAAAAATGTTTAAGTAGGTAAAAAATGCTAACAGGCAGAGGGTCCCAGGACCCTAACCCTTCACCTACTCAAGTCAACATGTCTGCTGTGAAAAAGGCCTCTGTGTGGATGGACAAAACATATAAATGGAGAAAAAAAGAAAAATCTGAAATAGTATTGACGGGGCCTAAGTTGCTCTTAATGGCAAGCAGCTCCACTGCTTTCAGTGTGTGTGTGAATGCGCTTTGTAAAACCGCAGATATGATTATTCAGTAATAGACTATCAATATTCTCGTAAAATATATTATATTTAATTGTAATATTTGTGATGAGATAAATTACACCAAAGGTCTTTTGGACCTTATGAGTCTAACCCACAGTGGAAACCGAAGAATGTAGGGAATTCCTATCTTAAAACCAAACTAAAAGCTAATTAAGAGGAACTTTTCACTGCCTGAAACAGTTCAAACATCACACCCTTGTGCTGTCTGAATTTGTGTCTAACCTCTTGTCAACGTCACTTTTGCAATGATCTTTAAGACGGTACATCTTTGGGGTTTCTTTAGGCTATTCACCTATTTATGGTATATCATAGTTGGTGTTTTAGCGTTAACTTAGTACATTTGCTGATCAGCAGCAACACAGAGACTCTTCATTTTAGATAAATATAGAGCCATTTATTCCTCCATGATGGCCAGCAAATTGCTGTGTATTGTGAACAGCTACATGCATTTAGGAAAGCATTAGCATAGAGTTGGTATGATATCTATAACCCCAGGCAAAGTCTAGGGTGAGACCATCGCACTGTGAGTCACCAGCACCTCACACTGAACCTCCAAGACCACCTCTTGGAGCTCTCAGGGCAGGATCTCGGGACCCTTTACATCAGGACGAAGGCAGTCGGGGACAAACCTGAGTCAACCGGAATCAAAAAGGAAATCCGTTGTCAAACAGGGGTTCAGAAGTCATGTTGCCTTGGTGATGGGAAGGTGAACGTTGTACAGAGCCTTCAGGAGAGCAGTCAACAGGATGATGAACCTTTAATTGTGACAGAAACCTTGTTACCATTTACACTTCCTCTAGATAGTCCAGTTTTATTGGTTTCTTGGTGTTCCACCAGGGACAATCTGAGGACATCATAAAACCTTCAGTCAGAAATGAAAGTATTAGCTTGATGTCACATTTTTTTCTTTCCTTAGTACTCCTAACTGTGATTCCAATAAAAGTACCCTCTTCAGTTTATACGGCAAACAGAGACGTCTACATTCAACATCACTCGCCAAAATGGCTTGAAGCCATTGCTGACATTGATTTTTAAAATTATTATGGCTCGTTTTAAAATCTGTTTTGAAGAAGGAACCCTCATTGTTTCCACTCTGCTTGCTTCATAGGTATTTGGAAAAACTATAAAAAAAGACCGACTGTGACTTAATGACCTCAGACTTCAGCGCCATTTGAAATGATTTATTTTACAAGGGACCATCTTGAATTGTTATCTTTTATTAATCCTTTCTTTCCATGAGGACAAAAGACCTTCTTAAAATGCCAGCAGGAGCCTAGATTGAAAATATTGCAGATGCTCTTCAATTTAATTCTCTTAATTTACTGATCAGTGCTCACTTACCGAATGGAAAGAATTCTAAAATAAAAACGAAGGGTCCGTTAAAAAAATGCCCCCTGCCATGGATTGAAACTGAAACTGTCAGGTTGCAGAAGGCCTGCACGGTGTGTTTTACTGCAGTCAGCTACCCAACAACAGATCATACACAGTAATTACATGAGACTCATGCTAGCGCCAAATGGGCTGCTAAAATTAGATAATTGCCTTTCCTGGAAAAAAAAGCAGGTGGCTTCCCTAACTTTGTGAAACGTTGCACGTAGTGAATTCCTATGGGGTAAAATTACACAGCACCTACGGAGACAGAACTTCAGCATATTTCTATGATCTCTGGTCATAAAAAAAAAAGATGCCTGAGAGATGCAGTGAAGGGAAGGCGATGTCGATGTTTTCTTGTTATATTGTGAGAACAGCATTTTACTACCCATGTTGCTCTATTGTTGAGGTTAACGTCACAATGTTCAGTGTTTACCACAGTGGCTTACCTGTTCCTGCCCTAAGGATATACAATGAGTTTGTCAGTGCATTTCATGTTGTTGAATGTGTGTGTGTGTGTTAGTGTGTCCATACAACCACAATAATCCTATAGATTATGTGTATTCCTTGTAAGGATGTCAGGCACTTGTAATGGGAATGAACGGTGTCAAACATGAATGTTGCCTACCTGGAGGTTCTATGCGATGTATCTGAGTACTGTACATGAAAAAACGAATACACTGAGGGCACAAGCGTGTATGTATGTTATATGGCTTGTGTAAATAAACATCTCATCCTCCAAATGTTCCGTCTCACCTGCCTTGTTACCCTGTACACACACGTGTTTGTATTTCTGTGCTCATTAAGACATTGTTTTGACTTCTGTTCGTTTCTGTACCCTGTTACGGGTTTATCCCGCCAAGATCCTGGGCCTGGAGCTCTGGCCTTCAGAAGGGGCATCCTGGTGGAAAAGGGCCCCGTGGCTGGACCTCAACCTGGAGTTCGTAGATCACAGGTCTGGGATATACGGCAATACTGGTCCTGACCGACAAAGGAAGTAAGCTGGATAATGAGGACATGAGCGCTGTGTAACCATGACTAATGACCCAATTAAATGTTGTCAGACTCTTAACCCTAAACCTGTCCTAAACCCAGTTTACACCTTAGCCCTAAACCTACCACCTAACCCTAAAAATGACGTTCCACCATATTAGGACTGGGCTTTGGTCCCCATAAGACCTATCAGTCCTGACAAATTGGTGATTAAAAAAGCGCCTAAAAGAAGGTAATAAAACCAAGAACACACACACATTCTTGTTTTTCTACTATCGTTGGGCCCACTCTTGACATTGCACCCTATATGTCCCCATCTGAAACCCCGGATCAGATGATTAAAATATTTGTCACTTTTAAATTAAAATATTGTGTAGTTATATAACAGAAACTAAGATAAACAGCAGTGTGTGAAAAGCTAGATTCAGCTTGTTCAACAGCACGTAGAACCAGCTTCAGCTACGAAAACAACAAGGAAATTGTGTTTGGAATAACCTTATTAGTCTCGCATGATAACAAACAAATTCTGACCTAGTTTCGTTTCACCTCATTGATGTTTACCGACATTTGTTTATGCACATCTCTCAACCACAACATTTCAGTTAAGCTCTGTTCTTTCACTGGAAAATTGCGACACCTTAATTCTTCTAAACTTACAATGAAGGAATGGAATCGTACTGTGTAAAGCGTAGTTATTTTTATTAACATGACTGTGTGTCATTGCAACGGCCATGGAATAAAGTTGTATAGGTATTATAATAGGCTGCAAAAAATAAAATAAAATCTGATCACGTATTTATTGCAAGCGCAGTTTAAACAAAACCTGAAGAAGTTAGGTGCTTTTTAATAAATAACTTTTTAATTTGATACACACCAGCACTCCTACTTTTTATAAGGGCAATTATCAGTTTTCTCTTTTATTTGTTGTTATAATTCTTATTTTTGTTTAATTCTTTTTGTAACAAGACAGAATCTGAATGGTTTTTGAGGACTTTTATTGTAGCTCCTTTATGTGCCTAATCTAGCTAGAATTTTGTTTTTAAATTTCTAATATATTTTGTATTTTTCTTTGCAATGAATTTAATTTATTGTTGTGCTTGTGGAGGGAAGACTGTCAATGAGCTCACAGCCCCTTGGCATCAGAAACTGGTAGAGGCACTAAGACATGGGTGTGTCTTAGTGAGTCAATGTGTTGACTGTTCCTAAAGTTTAAAGCACTTCAAAATTACATTAGCCCTTCTTGTTTTATGGGATCAGTTTATATATATTATTAAAGGTGTTCCTACTGTAGAAATATGGATATACTGTGGTATAAAAAAGGTAAAATTACAGAAATATATTCTCTAATTGGAAGTTGGGTAACAACATCTTTCTGTGTTTGCATACTTTTGAGATGAGTCATGCCCTAATTAACACTATAAACTATCATCACATGTAGGGAATTCACCTCAGCCTGCATGGTTTTTAAAAGTATTTCCTCAACAACAAATGACTCAGCTACTATTCTACTGATCAACATTATAAACACCTAATGAAAACTGTTAATAGTGCAAATCAACAGCTGGTGAACTGCTAAAAGTTGTTTTTAAGCACATCAGCATTTCTGGCCACAAAGACCAGTCCCCCCATAAGCTGAATCAGACGTTTCATAAATCACTTAACAACCCGGCCACGTGCTGCATAGACCTTCCAGAAATGATGGCAGCTTCACTGAGCCTAAAGAGGCGTGGAGCGCTACAGTTAAATGTGTGTTAAAACATGAACGTCACACATTTTTCAAATTAACTCAGCTTATCCTCCTAATGGTTGTTTTTTTTTAACTAAATGCAAAGTTGTTGTGCATCATCATCAATCTTCTTTGCAATGAACCTGTTTCTTGTTGTTTAGGCTTTTAAAACCATTTTAGGGCCATACATCTGTCAGGGAGGGGGCAGAAGGAGGCGAACCCAGTGTGCAGACTCATCTTGGTGGGAAACTAAATTCATTAAAGATAAACAAAAACAAAAAGCTGACGAGGCAACAAAACTAGATGTAACACAATTTAAACATGGCAAGACATGGAGCAAAACGAAACAGCAGGGAACCAAGAACAATGAGCCAATGGAGTGTGGAGGAGATGACCGAGTTTTTAAACAGAGGAGGTGATTGGAAAGTGGGCACAGGTGAAGTGATTAACAAGACTTGGGGCAGGTGTAGATGGGCGTGGCAGGAAGACCAAAGAGTGACAGGGGAGGAGTGAATAGTGACAGCACACAAGGGCATGAAGAACAAAAACCAAATCAAGACAAAAGACACCTGAACAGAAAACATGAAGACAATAACAACAATAAACTAAAACACAAAAACCCCAAATCCCGACAACATCATTACAACATCACACCTTTGAGCCACAAAACTGTATTATTGTCAGGATTTGGGACTTTTTTGAGTTATATTTTGAGTTTCCTTTGTATTGGGTTTGTAATAATAATAATAATAATAATAATGTTTAATTTGAGGGCGCCTTTCAAAAACTCAAGGTCACCTTACAAAACAAACAAAAAACAACAATTAATAAAAACAATAGCAACAAACAATTATATAAAACAAGTCAACACTTAAGAACATGTTAAAGTGAATATGCTAGTTTAAACGGGTGCATTTTCAAATGTGATTTAAATGAGGGAAGAGAGGCTATATTCCTGCTGACAGGAGGGAGCGAGTTCCAGAGCTGAGGAGCACGGCGACTGAAGACTGTTCCTGTGGTGACGAGGCGGGCAGAAGGAACAAAAAGATGAATAGCAGACGAGGATCTATGGGATCGGGAAGCAGATCACACAAATAAGGAGGGGCAAGGTAATGAATGCACTTGAACGTGAGAGGTAAAATTTTGAAATTCATTCTGTATTTCTGTATTATTGTTTCGTGTTTCCATAGATTTTTTTTTCTTGTTGTTCATGTGTTTGGTTTTATGTTGTAAGTTCTTGTTTAGTTTTTGCTCCCTGTGCCCTCTGTCATATTCACTTTCCCTCAGCTCCCTACTAACTTCATAAAACAGCCTCATTCCCAGAGGTACTTTTTAAGTATCTCCATATGTACCACATGTACCACAGTAAGTATTCTGTAAATGTTGGTAATTACCCTGCAAGTACCCCATATATAGTTTGTAAATACCCTGTAATTGCCTTGTATTTACCCCTGTATGTATCTCTGTATATACTCCCATACATATTAGTTAAATATCCTGTAATTACCCTGTATGTAATACCAGAAGTACCCTGTGAGTACCTCCATACATATCTTGTAAATACCCTGCAACTGCCCCTATGTACCCCTAAAAATACCCAGAAAGCACCCTGTGTGTACCCTGTATGTACCTCTGTACCCTGTATAAGGACTCGTAAGAATCGTGTACATACCTCCTAAGTACCCTGTAAGTACCCTGTGATTACCTCAAAAGTACCTTATAAGTACCTTTGTAAGTATCCTGACTGTACCCTTTAAGTCCCGTATTTGTCATTATTTTACATTCTCCTGTGAGACCATGTTGGGTCTCCATCCTAAAAGCCTTCAAATTAAAAAAAAGGGTATGATGGTATTAGATTTTAAAATGTTTTAACACAGAATGCTGGATATCTTTATGCTGGTATTGTTATATTTGGCTTTGTGAATTTGCATCCAACAAATTTTACTGGGGTACATCAGATTTGTACTTTGGGCACACACCCTAGTAAAATGGGTCTGGCAATGTCTATGTTCTACTGTTACTCTACTGCTATGGTTTAGCAGAAAGCAGAAGTTTACTGTTAGGAGAAATCACAATACCCTGTCTGTTCACTATCAAACAGTAAGTGGGGATTGTTAATATACTGGAGCAGGTAGAAACTAAAGGCCTGTCTGAGTTAGCGGAAAAAACAGATGAATTAAGACTGCAATATTTCATAAAATACTAATGTTGTCTGCTGTTGCTCAGATCTTACATAAACAACAGTTTCCCGTATTTAGAATTTAAACCTTCCGTTCATGACACCTCCTAGCTAAACTCACACCACCGTTCATCCAACTGTGGTTAATACAGAGTATGTTTCAACATGAATGTCATTTCCTTCTATAATTACCCATAATTCCTTTTGTATCCTGCTTGCTACCGAACAATAAATGTCTACTGATAAATATTTAACATCCAGCCGAAAGACCAGATATCAGGAACACATTACCTTAACTCAGTTTAATCCACATCGGTGATTAGATGACTAATTAACCATGTCTGGTTTATTGGATAATCACGTTTTAATTAGGTCAGAGGGAGGAAGAAAGAAAGGTTGAGATGAGCTTGTGTGTGTGCGTGTTGGATATGAACTTGAGATATGAAATGCCATCTTGATCAAGAAAACTATCCAAAAAAGTTGAACAGATGCTGGCTGGCTGATTGGGAGTAATTTCTGCAAGAATGAGAAAAAAATTCTCAAATGTCAAAAATCAGAGTATTTCTGGTTTGAAGCCTGAAAAATGTTACAGAGAAGCTAATGAAAGCAGATTCTATTTGTTCAAACAGGCAATTTGTAGCCAGTAAATGAATTATCTTGAATAGAAAACAGAGGAAATTAAAAGAATTTAGTCTAACCCCGCCCCCCGTCCTAAAACAACACTCACAGTCAGTCATTTCCAGGATAAACAGGCATTATTCCTGCTTTTAGCATTTCTGGAAGCATTCTCTGGTGAAATACTGATGAAATTGTGAATAATCAAAGGCAGTGAACATAGTTTCTATAAGATACCACCTGTTTAAGGAGTGTAGGAACCAGAACAGGATGCTTACCATGACTGGTTTCACAGAAGGTTTGCTTTTCTCAGAACTGAAACTGACAAAAACGAGCATTTTTTTTAACCACTTGTGGTTTAAGGTGGTAGATAACCTTTATCGGAATACCTAGCAGAGTCAGACTGCATGACTCTTAAGGGAACAGTTTAGCTGAAGATCAGCTTTTTTTTACAAGCTTGATAAACATACAAGTAAAAAAAGCTAAATATTGTATTCATCTCTGAAAGGTCAGCAGATAAGAATGGAAGTATCTTCAGACTGCACCAAATACAACTTTTTATTTTACACCTTTTGAAGTGAGAATTATAAAATAGAGTTCTCAGTTTTCTTTGGCGCACACTCTGAAACAGCATCACTTCCACATCAACTTTACTGACTCAGTACAAAAATCACTTTCTGGTGTCAACAGCAGAAATCACTCACCAAAAAAAGGGTCAGAGTTTCTTCAGTGTCTTTGGTGAAAAAAGAAACAAAACAGAACAAACAAAAAAAAAATAATAATAATGTGGGGAATATTTGTGACCCGTGCTGGTAAAATGAGCCAGGATGAGGCTGCAATGCAAAAAACTTGAAATTATAGATTTTTGCAGTAATTGAGATTTGTGTAAAAATGACACCTATCGTACTGTCGCTTTAAAATAATTGTATATTGACCCAAACTATCACGTGGCCTGCTCTAGACCAATAAAAATTGAGTTTTCCAACTGGTGCTGTCAGAAACAAAACTAACTTGTTGCCAGGCCAGATGATAAATCACCAAATTTCAACAAACTATATCGCAATTTGAAGCTTTTGAGATGGAGATTTTGAAAATAATACCAACTCAATATTAAAAATAATCCTTATTTCTACTAATTTTACCAGAATGGGTAACATTTCTAAAGTTTGTTGAAGCTCATAAACTATTTTTTTCTTTCATCCTTTATTCCTGAGACAGATATAAATTAATAAGTAGCATTTCTTGAAGGAATGCATATCGCCTGTTGCTTTTCATGCCAAAGTTTTAAACAAGCCGCCAGAACTTGGACTATGTTTTGAGGATTATTCTTGGCTACTACCATGCCAAATTTCAACTCAATATCTGGAAAAATGACTGGGTTGTAGCCATTTTGCTCAGATTAGTTAGCAGCCGTTTTTAATTGGATTGACTTGATTGGATTGTTGTAGATGTACATCCAATGATTATCTGCAATACATGTTTTTACCAACTACTATGGAGTAAAGAAAAACCTGTAGGTGTAAAAGTCAGGATCCATCCGTGCTGCTGTTATAACTGGAGACAATCTGTCACACAGCAGTAAAGTGTTGTGTTACCAATTGTCATTAGCATCATTTCATTCATCCTCCAGCTGTTATGGTAACAGGTTGGGTCTCAGGTGTACTTCATGGCATGGCGCTTGATATCCATTTATGTCTGAGCGGGAATGAGAAACTCTGGGAAGAAGAGGAAGCGAAAGATGCAAATTACCCCTCGCCCACACACATATTTTTGTAAAATCATCAAAGTCCCACACTCAGATGCTCATGTTACGGCTACTCTAAGAAAATGAGCCTGGAGGAATGAGAAAAAGCTACAGCCACCCACAGCTTGAATGACTGCACTTGGGGAGGTTCATCTGGCAGCCTTCTTCAGCAGCAATAACTCCCAGTAGTGGTTTTCAGACTTTATCAGTCCCCTCAGATCATTGTGGGGGAGTTTTGTCCCACTCTTCTTTCCAACGTTGCTTCAGTTCATTGAGGTTTGAAGTTTTGGCACAGCCCCAACATTTAAGTCGGGTTGAGGTCTGGACTTTTTTTTTTTTTTTCAGCCATTCTGTTGTAGATAAGCTGCTGTGTTGGGATGATTCTCCTGTTGCATCATGACTCAGATTGGTCCAAGCTTCAGCTGTCAGACAGATGGCCTCACATTCGACTCTAGACTCTTTTGGTCTACAGAGGAGTTCATGGTCGAGACTTTCTTCTGGCAACATTTCCAAACCAGCAATACTTGCTCAATTTTCTTCTAACTGTTCTGTCATGAACTTTGGCATTTGCCCTGCTAAAGCCAGCATCTCACTAGGCTCTTTCATAAAACAGTTCCGCTAAATGGGCGCACAGATCAGTCTGTCTTTGAGGGCGCCTCTGGCCGTTCATAAAACACCATTGGATCCGCCCATGCCCCACACAGACGTGAGCGTTCAGAAATGAAGCAAGCAGGGCGGAACCAAAAGTGGCGGGGAACAAAAATCTGCTGCTTTTGCTGATTTCAATTTCTCAACTCTTTATTTGTTGACTTTATTTGAGCCAGCTTACCTTTTCACAGGTGAATCGGTTCGGCTCTGTTACTATCTCCCCCCCCCCGCTGCCTTGGTCCATTCAGAAATCACACTTAGAAGTCCCAGCCTGAAGTGGCACCCAGCAGAGAGAAAATGGTCAATTTCAAAGCAAATTAAAAAGATTACTTCTGAAGACATACTTCTTAGAAAACTTCAATTTAAAGGTACATAAGGAAGATTATCTGATGTTTTAATTAGTGGGATCACTAGATGGTGTTTTAATGGACTCAGTATTTTTTTGCACTGCAGCCTGAACTCATTCTGACTCATTATACTTCACATTATTGACGTTAATCAGGGGAAAACCTTGTTTTTAATAATTCTAAAAAAAAAAAAGAAAAGTAAAGCTTAAAACAGGTGTGTGCATATGTATATGTGTTCAGCATGATGCTGCCACCACCATGCTTCCCAGTAGAAATTGTGTTGTAGCATGATGACAGATTGTGTTTGGACCAGACATGGTGTTGTCCTTGATGAACTGAATACCTATGCAGTGACACAGTTTGACTTATATAACATATTGCTGTAGTGTGTTTTTAAATGATGCAAAAATAAGAAAACTGGGGAAAAGCTGTGCGTGTTGAGGAGCTCATTTACACATGACTTATCAGTGTGGGAAAGCGTCAGAGTTTTGTGGGTTTAAATGTCATGTGAGGCATTTCAAGCATTCCCCACCTTCAATCCAAAAGGTTAGTCAGAAACTTTTTAACCATTAGGAATTTGCTATAAAAAAAATATAGCATGTTGGCAAGTATTGAGTACTTTTTGTAGAATTGTTTATTTTAATTGCATTAAAATCCAAGTTTGCAAGGCAACAAAGTGGAAAGATTTTGAAGAGGCGTGATTAAATTTGCAGTCTACTGTATGTAGAAACCTAAAAGGTCTTGTTTGCTGTCGGATGGAGCTTGGATAGAAACATTACAATACAAAAGAAAACCTTGAGATAAAAGGACAGCAATTGAGACAAGCGCAGTCTCACTTCTTTCAACCTCTTATGAATGGTCTGTACTCATATAATGCATTTTAACCTTGTCTGGGTTCTTCTTTAAAAAAAAAAAAAGGCTTTTCAGTGTTACTTTTACTCAAACAGACTTTTGCACTCTGCTCTTTTTTATAAAACCTCCCGTATTAAAAAGTTCTCGTGGCGTTAATTCGAAAAAGGCAGAAGTGTTTCAACATTTACCTCTCTCACTCTCCGGATACCCCACGCCGAGCCTCAACAGTAAAACTGAGGTCAAGCCACCACAGACCGCAGGACTCAGTCGGTGCTCAGCTTGTCGATCACCTGCAGCTAAAACAGGAAAATCGTTGGGCTCAATAAAAAAAAGAGTTGCTGAGGAGGAAGAGGGTACTGAAGTGACCAGCCCCCCAACAGAGAATGTTAAAACCAAAACCTCACACTTTCACACGCTTCAAGACAAAACTGGGATGTTCCTGCTCAACCTTATTATGCTTTTAATGCAACTTGGACTAAAATGTTTCACACAAACATTTAAAGGTGAAATGAAAAGTGGTTTGAAGCTAACAAAGTTAGCGATCACTCGGAAGTGTGACGCAAACAAGTGCGTGAATAAGGATAGTGTGGAGGTGAAATGCTTTAGTGAATGAATAAATTGTCATGTTTGTTGAAAAGACTCTTGAGCAGGCACAAAAAAAACAGCCAGTATTAAAGTGTACAATGTTTATTTAACAAGACTCAGGGAGGTAGGATCTGCAGGCTTTGGCACTGGGTTCCAGGAAGTAACTAGGAGGACAGGTAGGTGGTTAATATTTGTTTCTTATATTTTTGATTAAAAAAAAAAAAAAAGAACAGGAGGAGAAAATATGGCTTGCTGTAGATGAGGCGGTCAGGAGATCCAGGAGAGGTAAGTCAATCCACAGAACTGGCAGGAGTTTGGTGTTCGACTCCTTGATGGTGATTTGCTTGTGTCTCCCTTCAGAAGGGAACCGAGAACCAGAGAGCACTGGAGGGTGGACAGGCAGGTGAGGGCGAAGGACTGGAGGTAAGGGCTCCAGAGGAATCTTCACGGGCCGAGGAAACAAGGGAAGGCAATCCAGGCAAGTGATCCTCATGCAGGTGCCAATAAACCAGAGAAGGCCCAAACCCAAACACTGATCTAAGGGGCTCAGAGACTCTGTGGGAAAAAGACCAAATCTTTCAAAATCCAAACCAGAAGGTAACAAAAACACTGGAAGGTGAGCCAGATTACCGCTCATGTGAGCAAATGATCTGGCGTCTGCTTCAGGAATCCAGCTTCTGATGAGCCTAACAAGCTGCAGCTGTGGAGTAGCACCTGCCGGTCCACTAGGAGGAAGGAAGGGAGAACAAACCAAACTACTTACACACAGCTCTGTGGTAATGACAATAATTGTGTAAGCCAACTTGAAACGACAACCGGTGTTTTTCTTCAGTTTGCCAAAGGACAAGAAAGTTGGATGGATGTGGTTAGTTTAGCTTCTGGTGAAAATTACAACCCAAGGTCTGATGGCTGACTGTGCAGTGAACGTTTTGAACAGGACCACCTGAAATACAAAAATCTAATATTACGGTTGAACAGATATAGTGACACTGTATTGATTTGGTTATCAGAAGATTCTCAACACCCAGAACTCAAATGAGGAGGAAGTGATAGTCAAAAAAAATCAAGATCTAGGTCTAGACAGTATCTTGATAATCTTCCTAATTTACCTTTAAATCAGTTCTCTAAAAAGTATGTCTTCAGGAATAAGCCTTTTAATTCTAATTCTATTGATTTCCTTTGAAACTACTAGTTTTTCTCTGCCAGCTGGGGAACTCCATGAAGAATGTAAAGCTTGGGGTTTCCTCTACAGCGCTTTAACACAGCTGGACATAGCGCCGAGGATGTCACCAACCAAGGACGGTAACAAGAAATGGGCCACTGGAGTGTTTTATAGAAGTGTTTAATTAAAAGAACAACATGAAAAGTCAATATTTTTACATTTTATTTAATTTCCCCTTTAAGTCCTTAAGACTGTTGAGGCCTGATTGGGTACTTAAAGCTAATCTTTAGAAAATGCAGCGCGACTGCTGCTACATCTCTCCTCACCAACTTGATAATTCTAGCCACAAACCAGACGAAAGAGGACACGTTGATACTGGAAAGTGCGCGGACTGTAGACAGACGTATCTTCTTTCTTGTTTTCCACTCTGTTCTGTGATAAAAGCCACTTCCTCTGCAAACCAAAACCACTTTCCTCTGAGCTCGCTGTCACATCAGTTGTCTGACTCATTTGCAGAAAAGCCAAGCGCTGATGAAGAGAGGAAGTGGGACGGTGAGCTGAAGGATAAGTAGTTGATGACAGAGGGGTATTAGCTACTGAGGGATTTCCCCTTTGGTCAGACTGTCCAGAGAAAACAGACAGCAGATTGCTCAACTTCTGAATCTCCACCATTGCTCACAACATTGAGAAAACCTCTCTGGAGATCTGGTTGGAGTTAGACACATATGAACTTTCTCCATCTCAGTCAGAACTGTAGTTCAGAGCTCGTGAAAATTGCTCCAAAGCATTACTACCCTATGGTTAGTAACTAAGACCCATGATTTAAAGAAAAAAACAAAAATTAAAGCATTTCTTGAAGGAATGTATATCTTCCATTAGCTTGCATGTCAAAGTTTTCAACAAAGGTCTTTCTTGGTCTGTTAGCACTCAAATTATGTGTTGGGGATGACTCTCAGCTACTACCACACCAAATCTCAGCTCAGTGTGAAATTGACTGGGTTATAGCCATTTTTGTGTTTGCTAAGCTTGATTAGCTTAAATCGTGTTGATTCCAAAAGTTAAGCTGTTATATATGCGCATCTAACGATTCTTTTCTGAGTTTTATTAAAACCGGACAAACTAAGTTGGGAGCGAAACCATGGAATGACAAACTTAAAACATTTTATGACTGAGGAGTAAATCACAGATTTTGAACACCTGAAGTGGCTTCTTAATTCCAAGCCCCTTTCAGGCTCATGAGCCAGAGGGGACTTTATTCATTTTCGACATTGCGACTGGATCATCAATTAATGTCAAGCTGAAAAGTCTTTGAGATGCCACTTCTATGACCAGTTTTTCTGAGGTGAGCTGCTAAAGTAAATTGCAAAGTCATGTGTGGCTGTGTCGCTCTAATAAATGGTCTCAGCATTCGAAAGGGTCAACGTTTCCATTTTCTTTTTTTGCAGCTTCTAATTGTGATTCAAAAGTGGTAACTGAGGCCCACGTGAAGACATTCATGAATCATGTTAAAAGTATGACAGAAAATAAAGAGAGTAATATTTAAACCCTTTGAGGAAACAGCAATAGTGATTAATGATGATTGTTAATGATTAATTTCTGATACATCCAGTGGTTCATGAGATATTTTGCAAACAGACAGAGTTGATACAAGAGTTAATGCTAAAACAAAGATGTTTCTAAATCTGTTTGCAGTGTTGGGAACGACTCCCAACTACAACCACACCAAATATTAACTTAACATCTGTCAAATGGACTGAGTTAAAGTCATTTTTATGTTTGATATCATGAAGCCATGACTACTAACAGTTAGAGACATGGCTCAATCGGGCTAGGACTTTTCATCAATCTGGCTACAGAACTACAAGAAACCTGGGGTTGTTTTTGTTCTCCTCTATTAAGGATGAATATTAGACAACTCTAGCTTTGTACAGGGCATTCTTGCATGTTAGCAGGCCATATCTCCAGATTAAATAAAACTCCTTCAAGTTACTTGAGTGCCATTTTTTTACAACTTTCTCAACACCTGTTTTAAAATGTGCAGCTCTGAAATAAGCCATGGAGCCAGCTTCCTGATTACCTTCTTTTTCAGAGGGGCAACTTTGGCAAGTGACGTACACATTGAAGTTGTAAAATTATCAACAAGATGTTGAAAGAAAGAAAGAAAGGCAGGAAAGCATGCAAAAGTTGCTGCTTTGGTGGAACAAATGCTACCCAGACCATATGTGCAACATTCTTATATGGGTGCAAAGTCCAACAGTATTGAGGCAATTGATTCCACTTTATTAAAGCAAACATTTGATGTTGGTCAGTTTTGGAGGGAAGATCTATGCCAGGGTTGCAGTGGGGAAGCCTTTGGGAAAGCAAAAGCTGGAATTCAGAGGAAATGATTAGCATCTCAATTTATCACACAATGGGGAGTATCTGGGGATTTTTGGAGCTAATATGGAAATTTGACCCATTTTTAGTTGAGCACATCAAAATGACCAGAAAGGCAAAGGCAGAGTTTTCTACTCGTTGACAACCCCAAAGTGGGGAGTTTATTGAGTTAATGGAAGCAAAGACAAAGCAAGTGTAAGTCAGTTAGCAAACATTGAAAAAAAGTGATTTTTCTGGGTTTAAGTCGAATGGACAGAGTTTAGCAGATGTTGTTTTTGGACTGGACTTATTTCAGTGCAGAGACCAAACTTTTGATAATGGCAGCAATACATCAGGGAGGTATTAACACCTAAGGTGCACCTAAAACAATGCAACCCTTTAATCCATTATGTGTGATATTCCAACCATTTTCTAAACTTAGTAGGTGTTAACAGCATAAAGGAAAGCATATGGAAGCAGAAGAGTTTTTGTCCTCACTCCAATCCTTGTACTCTTTCTGATCTGCAATGACATATAAATGGGTGTGAGTTTTTCAGAACACACTATCCATATTGATTTGACACTAAAATCTCCATCAAACTTGGTTGAATTGCTGAGCTGGCTCCAGTAAATGTTTTTGGCAGAACTATTCTTAAATAAGAGAGGCCCCAGGGAGCATGTCTGCTGATGAAAAGGAAAAAAGAGACACGTGGAATGAGGCCAGCACCTTGTGTGAAACTTAAGATTGTCTGGAAACAGCTTTTATGGCAAAAGTTTGGATGACCATTTTTACTCATTTCTAGAAAAAATTGCTGCGTCAAAATGCTGACTTGGACCTCATGAGAGCAGTGCAGACTTCTGAGAATTGCCGCGTAATTTAGCGTCAACACAAAGGCATCATTTTAAAGACTTTGAAAGTGAAGCAGTAGCTGTACCATGTGGTTCAAAAAGAGGTGTGATCTGCAACAAGAAGAGCAAAAGATTTAAAGATAACAGCAGAAGGACGTTCTGTTTGACAGAAAAACAAGAATTCCAAATAGAAATGTTTGATGTGGCTACTAATAAATAGGTCTGTTCATGCTTAAAACCCCAGCAATCAGTGAGGTTAGTGTTAAGGCGAACAAACTCCTCTGGCTATCCATAAGATTTGAACAGAAGTCTTGTGGACAAACTGATTCACTTCTGAACTTCCAATAAACCTCGACAACTGCAATGCCTTCAATAAAACTTATGAAAACAGCACTTGGTTGTGTATCACTGTGAACTTTTCCCAAAGTTTACACTGCATTAAGACTGTATTTATCTCACACTACCTGTCAGAAACTGCCGGGGTGAACAGTCCTTTTCTCAAATGGTCAGGAATAAAAATGAACTAAGGACCAAAATGACTCAGGCCCTGTCCACACTACTCCAGATATTTTCTGCTCTGTTTAAGGCTCTCATTTGGAGTCAGTTGATGGTTTTGGTGAAAAAATTAGGATCTTTTTTTTTTTTTTAAAAAAAACAACTATTTTTGGGATGTATTGAGGTGAATGTGAGCAACAGAGCTTTTAAAAAACAAAAACATATTAACCTGTTTTATGCATGCTCCGTATCACTTTATGCCCTAGAAACCCCAACAATAATGAAGTTGTTTTTAGTTTTTTTGTTTGTTTTTTTTGTTTTTTTTTAGTGACTGTCTAATTTTATCATGATCCTGTCACCACCAAACTTTGTTAATAACTGAGCGAAAACTGTCAAAAATAAATAAAAATAAAAACAAACAAGTTTTAATAGTTTTGAAAAAATCTTTAGTTAAGCTAAGTACTTTTATTAATCGTTAATGCGGATGTTCTCGCCATCTAGTGGCATGGGATGTGTATTTCAGGGTTTTTGTTAAAATCATCTGAACAGAATAGTGATTTTTTTTTTTGACAAACAAAAAAAAAATGTCAGTTTTGAGTAAAGAGGAGCCTCAGAAACCGCTAGCTAGAAGGAAATATAGCACAGTGTTAGCTAAAGGTAGCAAAAGACTTCAAATACTGAACCAGCATTTACACAAATATTACTAAAAGTAACAAAATTAGTGAAAATAAATCAGTACAAATTAATGTTTTAGAATTCACACTTTTATTATTTTTTGTCTTTTATTCAGAAACATTTCTGTTTGTTGTTGCATTTCAAGAACGGGAATAACAAATTAAAGTATTGATTCAATACAATATCAACATTTGTATCAATAATATCTATATTTGGATGGATCCAGACACCGCTGCTACTAATAAAAGCTACCTAAGCTAAGCTACCTCCTACAAGTCTTCAAAACGTGTGTGACAAACTACCATGCAAACAGCTTTAAAACAATTTAGCTTTAATTAGCCGTAGAATGACCTTTCAGAAAACTGAATTTACTAGTTGTTTGCCCTGTGGTTATGTGGATGTGCTGATCTGCTCTCTGACAGGCCTGTGGTCAGCAGAGGCTGCATTTGATTTCAGTCAGACAGTGAGACGACGTGTTGACAGGACTAAAGAGATATTACAAGGATAACAGCCTTTCAGTTAATAAAGGCGTAACAGTGATGTGTGAAAAGACCTTTTTATGGGAAGAAATTTGCTTCTCATTCGCCCCCATCTGGCTGCAATAAGGCTGCTTTTAATATTTTATTAGTGCAATCATTTTATACTGTATATAGCAAGAAAACAATAAATTTGTTGAGTGTTGAAAGGTTTAAAGATTGTATTTTTCTTCATTTTACCATAAGATAGCTTAGTTTGATGAGTGTTGAGTAAATATCTAAACAGACCACAATGGAAATATCAGTGTAACATGTTTGCCACATACCCAAACCTGCCCCAACAATGAGATAACAGTATTTATTCATCTGTTGTGTGACACGTTTTATCTGAAGTCATGTGTCTCTGTAACCCAGCAGGATGTGTATGTTCACAGGGGAAAGAATAATCAGAAAGGAGTTTATCTGAGTTTTAAAAAGAGAGAGACGTGTTGTTTTGACTGTGGACAAACTGGCAGAGACGATAAATGTCCAAAGTTGACTGGGTAAGATGTCTGCGTGTTCGGTTTAAGAGTCACTGGCCTGGACTCAGTGTTTTTAAGGAGAAAAATGGGTTTCACGGCTATAAATACACCATATAAGTTTGGCTTATATGGTGAACAACCCAAAATGGAGAACAAAAGGTTTGTGAGCTAAGACTTGTGGCGATCATTATAAAAATGATAATCCATAGCAGATCAATTACAAAGAAAGAAGGACAGAATCTGCCTTCAAATGCTGATAGTTTGTTTTCATTTTCATCTTTTTGGTAAAATGGATGACAATCCCATTTCTCCTGAGTATGTACCATCATTGATTACCATTAATTGTTACCTTGCCCATGATAAGGAAAGGATGCTGGTTAGTACCTTAGTTGTAATATAAATTTTTTGCGGGGGGCGGGGCCACGAGGAGGGGGGGGTACGCTACAAAAACTTGGCGCCATTTGTGGAGACAACGGAAGAGCTATGGACAACGTTGGCCCTGTGTTGTTGCTGTTTTTTAATCTTATGGGGATTCTCCTGAGACTTCAGGAAGAGAGGCGCAGTGGAAGAAATGCTCTGGATGCTGCGATTGTTGTGAGGAGTAGGACAGCTGTTATCTGCCGGAGATTTCAGGCTTTACAGCGCCTTCAGCTGGGGGACAGACGGCATAAACGTTGCAGTGTAAGCGAACGCTGTTGTTTATATTCCTACCTTCGCTCTTTATGCTTGCATCTGGTCACACCTACGACCAATGAGTGAACAGGAGCTAAGCTTGCACCACCCACGAAGCAGGGCCGGCCCGGCTGGCCCTACTCGGAAACAGGGACCAAAAAAGCAGGGACCGGCCTCGAAAAAATGCCAGTGGAAATGTGCGCAAAGCAAGCCGAGTAGAATGGAGCTGGGACCTTTAGAGCCAGTGGAAAAGGGGCATATGTCTCTCGGCTGTCCTGGGAACACCTTGGAGTCCTCCTGGAAGAGCCAGAAGGGTTCGCTGTGGAGTGAGATATCTGAGTTTTAAGTATTAGTTGTGTAGGTAATATTCTTTTGCAAATGCTAGGATGAGACCACCGCACCAAGGCTCGAACTGTGAATCAGCGGCACACCAAACCTCCATGCTTGGTTCATCATCAAGCCTTGTTCTTCAGAGCCGGACGATAGAACCTAATACATTAAGACAGAGGCAGTCAGAGACACGCAGAAGTGTGTCCAGTGGGAGTGTGAATAAGCAGCAGAACAACTTGCATCAAAACAGCAATCTGTTGTCGGATGGGTGAATGAAAGGCAACGAACAGCCACAGGATTCCCCCAGGAGAGCGACAGACAGGGAGCGGGGTGCCAGAACTTCAAGACCATGTCAGAAACTTTGTTACTGCTTACACTTCTTCTAGAAAGTCAAGTTTTCTCGTCTTCTTAGTGCTCCACCTCTGGCAGAAATAAGTTGAGGACCTCAGTCACCCATTAAATCTGTAGTAGCGATGTACAGTTATTGTCAGGATTTGGGGTTTTCAATTCATGTTTCAGTTTAAGTTTATCTTATTTAGTTATCTTTGTTTAGTCTGGTCTTAGATCAGTTCCTTGTCTTTGTTTCCTGTCATTATTCACCTCTCCTCAGTCAGTCACTTGTTGTCCTGCCGCGCCCATCTCCACCTGCTCCTCGTTATCACTCACCTGTGCCAACTTCACCTAATTACCCTCTGTCTTTATAAGCCGGTCATCTCCTCCACTTACTCGCTTGTTCGTTGGTCTATCTTCCCTGCTGTCTGGTTCAGCTTACGTCTCCTGCCCATGTCTGCTACGTCTTTGTATTTAGTTCCATTTGTGCTGCCTCGTCAGCTTGTTGTTTCTTTTATTTTAAAATAAATTAATCTATTTTCTAAGATGAGTCTGCACACTGGGTTCGCCTCCTTCTCCACCACACATGACAGTTATGTAGTTTTTTGTTTTGTGGAATGTCCCTATGGTGAATTGTTGAACTAACAAAGGAAGCTTACCATGAAGGATAAACACAGATCACATGATTCTAAAACCTCACACTGAGCTTTTGCACATTAAGTGCAGAAGAGTAAACCAGAGGTTAATAAACCCTGTTATTTTCCTTTGTTGTAACCCCTTTGACCAGACAGTCAACTTTGTGAAATCTGGTCAGGAATTTGAAGCTGTGTTGCTCAACCCTGGTCCTGAGAACCCACTACCCTGCAAATCTGAGATGATTTCTTCTATTTTATGTCCTATTTATCTACCTAAGATGTGTTCTGACAAGTGATTTGTAGCTCTGATCTCTTAGGGGAAGGAACAACGGTGTTTGCGCAATAATATAAAAGATTTGGAGGTACAGGAGTGCTTTTTGATCATTGTCAGAGAGATGTGGGCAGCAAGCCCTTCCCACTTTTCGCTTTTATTTTTTTTCTTTCTTTCCTCCTTGTGTTGCAAGTCCAGACAGATTCAGTTTCAGTCTAGTGTTGGTGCGGAAGTCATCTCCTTCCCCCACAAACTCTGCTTTTTCACGCGCCCCACTCATTTGGCTCTTCACAGGTCCGTCGAAACGTATCCCAAAATGTCAAACGCTCCTCGTGTTTGAAGGGGAGCAGAACAAGCGAGCCTTTTGTCTCAGCTTGTCATCCACAAATATGTCTTACGCAACAGCTGTTCGAATGCACTGTTGATTTAAAAGCCCAACTTTACCGTACTCTGGGTGGACTGATACGTTTGCAGCCTCAGTACCATCAAGATAGAACGCTTTAAGCGCCGCTCACATGCGTTAGTAATACTGACGTTGTTTGGTTGAGAAAACAGCGACAAACTAAACAAACGGTGTCATGCTAAAGAGTAGAGGTTTAATATTAGCCAATGTAGCGTTCTTTAAGAGATGCTTTTAGGAACAAGATATTTTATAGCTTAAAAAATGGTTTAAAAGCAGGTACTTGTTTGGCTAGCCGTTAGCCTAGCCTGCCTCCTTCATACTCAATGACTGAAGTCACGGCTGATAAGGTAATAACTACTGCTGACTACGTGACACAACATCCCTTCAAAGATGACCAGACTTGCCCATTATTACTTTGTCTTTGAGCTCTAAAAACCAAAACAACAATGGAGCCACTTTTACTGCTTTTTTTCTTTATCTGGCTGGCTTTGCTCCAATTCTGTTGACATTACACTTCAATCCTGTGCTGAAAAGGTTAGATTTGAGAGAAAATGGTGAACAATGTCACAGAAAAAAAAAATAATACAATTATTAAAGCTGAAACTACAAAAAAATACACAAACCTTTTTTGTAAACCAGTCAGAGATCCAGTCAAAGTGTCAGGCAAAACAACAAAACTGACTTCCTTCAGTCCTTCAGAATAAGAGTCTCAAATATATATATATATATTTATATATATATATATATATATATATATATATACTTTTGACCTCAAAATACTCTCAAATCATGTGAAGCTTATCCAGATAGCTAATTATTATTATTGTTTTGTGGTAAAACACACTCTAAACTCTACGACCTGAGGAATTTCGAGACATTATTTGCAGGTTGTGTTGCAATGCTGGTTTGGTTTCGATTCACCCTTCAATCTCAGCTTTATTCTGAAATTAAAAATTCTAAATATTTCAACTTACTTTATGTAGTATTTTGACTTTATTTTAGTAAACTTTAAACTTGACTATTTACCTTAAATCTTGATGCAACAACTTTATTCTCTGAACTGGGAAATGATCTTTTCCCCTCTTCATAGAAATTCATAAATCCTGCATACTATAAGTAAAGAGTTCCAGATCAAATCAAATAAAAAAGTTTTATAAATAGATTTTATGCTCCATTTTTGGTGCTTTTAGCCATTTTTTACATTTAGGGAGATTTGAACATATTTGCAAACACTTTCTACCCAGCAGTGTACCTGAAAACGTATTATTTTAGTCATAAGTATTAAGTTCTAATGAAACGTAAAACTTTTTTAAATTCCTGCAACAAGAGATCCTGAGTCCATTTTTGGTTGTTACAAATAAATGCCCTCATCCCTCAGGTAAGGGTTTTCGAGCCATGAGCAGAAACACAGCAAGCCAAATTCTTTCCTCAAAGAAGCACTGTAAGATTTTTTTTCTTTCTTTCTTTCTTTATTAAAGAAACGTCCTTGACAGATTCCTTGTTTGGTCATATGAGAAGTGTCTTTGTTACTCAGCGTAGTCTCATATATCCAGGTGGAGTCTTCTGCACAGAGATGAGTTCATACTGTATATGAGTCAAATATGGGCCCTGTCAGGGCCTGTTAGCAGAAACTTACTGTAAAAATGCCAGCGAACAGACCGAACCAGAGACGTAATCACTGTGTGGCACAGAATCAAATAACACTCAAAGCACAAGATTAACTGCCTTCACATTATTTTCACTTTATGTAGAAATTTAAAAATTTAATTCTAGGTTTTGTGGACACATTAAAGCACCTTAAATATTCCACATTGAAATAGAAATCCCCAACCTGCATATATATATATATATTTAGGGAATACCTTGAAAGGTAGAGTCCAGGTAAAAACTGTAGCTTCTTTAAGGTATTTATTTTATTTGCTGCCTTGTTTGCCAAAGTTTTATAGAAGGATCTCACACAATCCATTAGTGCTTCCAATATGTGTTGAAGTTGACTCTGAGCTACTGCCACACCAAATTTTAGCTTGATATCTGTAAAAGTGACTGAATCATAGCCATTTTTGTGTTTGATAAGTTTGATTAGCTGTGGCAGCCATCTTGAACCAGGTTGCCTCCAAAAGGTAATCAGTTATAGACCTACATCAGATCTTCTTTTGCTGAGAGTTTCATTAAATTTTATTCAGTGGTTCATGAGATATTTTGCTAACAGGCAGACAAGTGAACACAAACACACACAGGCAATAACACGATTGCCTGCCTTTCATGGCAGCGGGAAAAAATTCAACTGCCAGGTTGTTACTCTTGTCAATAAACAAAATAGTTTTTACACAACTATAAATCGGTTTTGTGTTTTTTTTATATTTAAATGATCAGAAAGTGACCTTAATGGAATTGCTTAAAAAGAAAGTCAGAAGGACTGAAATATAGTAAAACAGAAACAAGTCAAAGTCCATATTTCAAACAAGGTAGTCAGCAGAAGGACACATGAAGACAAATACAGCATATAAAGTGAAATGAAGTGAGATTTTTTTATATAGTACTTTTAAGCAACAAGGCGATCCAGAGTAAACTACAACCTAAAAGGACCATGCACCTAAGAAAAGTTATATATGTATATTGTGAGGCAAAACACTATAAACTAAAGGCATGAGAACAAAAGACACTGTGAACACACTAAATGTTTTACAGCGAAGAGCACAAGACTACCTTTACACAGCCAACAGGAGACTCAGTAAAACTAAAACACTTACAGATTTGTAATTCTGACATTGAACTGGGACAAAAATAAAAAAAAGCTAAAAACGTAACAAATGGCTAAAATTATATTTCTAAGTTATAACTTGTACACTTTTTTGTGAAATATTTGTAAATTATTGGTTACTTGATTTGGTGTAAATAGCTCCTGGTGCTCCACAGGGATGTAATCTCGGACCCCTTTTGTTTCACGTCTAAATTAAACTTGTGCTCATGATACTAATTTCTCCTGCAGTTTGACACTTATTACTTAAGAAAACAAATCTAAAAACAATAACAATCATAACAAGAAAAATTCATTGATAAAGCCCAATAGCTATTTGAACTTAGTTTTGTAAGAAACAAAGCTGAAAAAAAATTGACAATTTGACATTTAAACTGTATGACAAAAAGAAAGAAAACTGAGTTCAAAAGAAATGTTGACTCACTATTAATAAGACAGAAAGACAGAAACAGAGACTAGAAAGTAATTAATTGTGCAAAAACTGTAGGTGGTACTGACTATAAGTGGCAAAAACGACTGATGGTAACACGTAAAGTTCAACTTCTTGTGACCTGTTTAAACCCTTTGTTCATGACACGTTTTCGTAAATGCAAGTTTGCTGTAATTACGTGACGGTTTGTGGTTTCTGAAGGCTGAGTACAGCTAATATGTGATTATTACAATAGTTCCACTCACACTGTTACAGGAAACTCGTAACAGCCTAATCGTCACCTCTCTCCCACACACATGGTGCAGAAAAGCAGCAACAGAGCGAACAAAAAAAAATTTAAAAGAGAAAAAAAGCAGCAGATAATGAAAGTTCCAAGTATTCTGGAAAAAGAAGGGGCTAAAGCACGTACTCACAGGACATTTTATGGCCTTTTTACAGCTAAAACAAGCAAAAAGTAGCCCAGTTGGAAAACTTAATGCTTAGATGTTTAAGGGTTTGGATGATGTCCGTCTGAGCTATAGAAGTCCAAATTTGTCTGGGTTTTCCCAATTATTTCACCAAAATGCCATTTTTGCTTTATTTATTTATTTTTATTTAGATTTTTCTACAATTTTTGTCTATGCCGTCCAATGTAAAGCCACCAAAAATCATAGAACATGCATGTCGTAATGCTGTCTTCGTTTTGTTTTGGGTATTTTTAGTTCTTCAAATTTAGACACATGACATTATGAACATACTGATGTTATTCTGTATATCTCAGTGTCTCCCAGTTCTGGGTTACAGGACTGTAACAAATTGTCATCGAGTTGTCCAGGCTCCCGTTAATGACTACGTTTAAAAGCAGTGAGTTGAAGCAAGGAAACATCTAAAACAAGCGCGGTAAGTGGGTCCAGGTTCTCAGCCACTGCTTTAAGTCATTCCAGCATCTTGTATTCAAAACAGTTTTCCTGCTTGTTGTTTGTGCCATTTTGAAACTCTTAAAATATGAAAACTATGGTTACAAAGAGGCGGAAAATTATCGATTACCGCACAACTTTTAGAGAACCACCGTTTCTCCAGTTCTCTTTTTTGGTTGCTGTTGTAATACTTTTCTAAACTCTCGTGCACGACTCTGAGCAAAATATTCATGTATTATGATGTTTTTTCATGTATTTTTGTCATTGTGTTCACATAAAAACAACAATCTGTAGTGATCTGGGAGTTACTTCCTGGTGGACTGTCCCTGTTCTCCTATTGGTTGGGTCGTTGTGCCTCCTCACCTGCAGAAGATCAGCCTCATCAGGGAGTCTGGGTACTTAAGGCCGTGGTGTGGATCAGACCAATGCTGGAGCATTGTTTGCCCTGTGGTAAAAACCTCTCAGCCTTTTACTAATCCTCGAAGTCTTGGAGTTGTTTTCTCAGTGCATTTTTATTTTTGTATTTTGCCAGATTAACCTGTTTTTCTGGAGACCAGCCTGATCTGAATCCTGAGCCGCCACTAAGCTAAGTACCCAGAGCCACTTAGCAAAGCCAGTCTGCCTTGCTGCTACCTACATTCGGTGGAGGACCTACTTACCCCAGCCACCTGGAACACAGCTACCCAGAAACGCTTCACCTGTAAATACTTACCTCCTCACCACCCTCCATGCTGGACTCACTCTTCAACTCAATCCGGATCCCTGTTGTCATCGTCACTGTAAATAAAATCACTAATCGTTACCGAAGCCTCCTGTGTCTGTCTGTCGCCGTGCTGCTCACTTTTGACAAATTAGTGAAATCCTGACACAATCAGTAAGTTGCATATCACAAAAAACACATTGAAATGTCTACATTAATGCACAGAAAATGTCAAAATTTCATTCAAACATCTCCGAACGAACTGTTTATATGATCATTAATTTGGCTTTTTTTGTCATTTAATAAACATTAAAACAAAAGGCATTTCAGAAAATTGCATTTCACAGCAACATGTTTTACAACTTCGAAAAAAATCTTTTGTTATTTTTTCCATCTGTGTCTACATGTCCAGGCAAGAGTTTATCAGTTTTTAGGGTGTGGTTTCTCTCATTTCCTGGTTCACCAATGGAATTTGGTTTGTTTTGATTATGCTAAAATACATATTTCACCAACTGTATTTAAAACCGCTGTTAAGAGCCACAATCAGGATATTTTAATTTCAGATTTATTTTATAATTTTTCAACCTAGATTAAAACAGTTTACATTTAAAACACAACTATTTGACATTCAATATACAATAAAGCCTTTGATACATAAGGACAATGAAACACAATCCTTAAGGGGGAAAAAAATAAAAGAAAACAAACATTTTACATATTTGGTTGCCTTATAATCAGTTCCTATTATCTTTAAAAGGAGAAATGTGGGATTTTTTTTTTTTAATCAAATATTATTCATTTCCCTGATGAAAGATCTGAGTTTTCCCACGCTCTGTTTGTCCTGGTAGGAAAGCACAATCACGTCATTAAACATCACTATAAACTCAAAGCAGCAGGATGTGTCTATTGTCATGGGGATGTCTGAACGTCTCTAACAGCAGCACTCAGACTGATGGATCCACAGCTACGAGCCGTCAGCTCCGCTTGACATAATCGGCAGAGATTAGCCATGTGTTGGTACTACGCGACACCTACGTCATCAAGACAGTCAGGGTCACCTTAAAACAGCTGAGAGGTTAGCAGCACGACGGCGTAGTGGTTAGCACAGCAAGAAGGTCCAGGGTTCGAGCCCCAGGTTGAACCTGAGGGCTTTCTGTGTTGAATTTGCATGTTCTCCTCATGGGTTTTTCCAGTTTCCTGCCACAGGCTAAAATCATGCATGTTAGGCTGCGTTCAGACCCAGCCCTCCCTTGAAAAAGAGATCTGTGATCTCAGTGGGACTTGCTTGGTTAAATAAAGGTTAATAAAAAGGTCAAACATGTGTTGAACACGTATTGTACAGTAGGGAAAACCATCTTCAAGAAATATGACTCAAGACTGATTTCTTTGGAGAATCCAAGTCTTAAGTTATATTACTAATCTAACCTCTAACTTATATTAATAAGTTAAATAATAATACTGAAATGGTTTGGACAGATTTGCAGTCTGGATTTCTCTCCCTGAGAGTAGTAACAATGATAATTGTATTTAGTTATCTCTAAAGGCGTTAACATGGTTAAAATGTCATTGCACTAATGCTGTTTTTCCATTGTCTCAACTCAACTCGGCTCGCTTGACCCTAGCTTGGCCCAACTCGGTTCTATGTGGTCAAGGTGAGCGCTGCCTTCCCGTAAATCGTGTCCGTTTGGTCTAACTCTGTCTGAGTTCTGTCGTCAGCCAACAGGCACAGAAATGTCTGCACCGCCTCACCGTACCGCAGTGTTGGTTTACATGTCGCCATTTTAATTGATATATATGTATTTTTAAAGTAAATAATATAGCATACCAGCTCGCGTCTTAGAACCTCCTCAGCCGACGGTTCCAAGCAATCCGAGCCGAAGATTTGACGTCATGAGACTGCAGCCCGTTGATTGGCCAGAGAGCGACGTCAATCACGAGTGTCTCCTTCACAAGAAACCCTCGATTTACAGGCATCGTCTTCAGAAACAAGCGTGTTTTCATAGCTCTGGTAGCCATTTTGACTTCGAGCAGGTTTTTCTGGGGCACTGTGGCCTTGACTAACCAACACAGGGACACTCGTGACACTTCACTTCCATTTGTAATTTTTGGCCTCTACAATTCATGCACCAGTCAAAAGCTGCTTCACCAGTTCACAAATCAATAACAAGAAGCCCACTTGTTGTAGATTTGTTCTTTAGTGTGCACAAAAGTAAATGACCAACCGTTTGGTCTGAGAGGTGCCGTACAAATGAGTTCAGAACCATATTAAAAGGATTAGTACTGTTGAAGTGTGATGTGGTCAGTAAATAAAATGGCACCTTATATATTTTGTCTTGCGTCATCCTTTTTTTTTATCTTTTGCAACTTGGGGGAGAAAACTGAAGCACGTACACCATACAGGGCAGCGGAAAAAAACTGAACAGGAAGTGAAACTAATGCTTTTACTGTCACAAACAATTCAGCTGTCAAAGATCTACGAGTAGATAATTTAAGTACGTGTTGAGTTGTGGTTTTCAGGTGTGAAAACAAATACACAAATTTGTCTGCTGAGCAACACCAGAAAACACAAGAGGATGAACAGGAACTCACATGAAATGAACCCTTATATTTTGACTTTTGATGGTTTTCTCTTTTCAGGGACTAAACAGTAGTAAAAGCTTCTGGATGTGATGTTTGCAACAATCAGAACATGTTGGGAATTGTGCTACCAGGGGACTTTTCGTAATCTAGAAACCTCCCTCGCGTCTGTGTATTGTGTCAGAATTCTACAAATAAATGAGCCGTGTCTCCTCTTCCCGGTCCCCTCTGATGTGATGTCTCGGCAAGATGGATTTTGAAATAAATCCCAGGCTGGTTGGGGTCTATTTTTGGTGGAGTTCATTGGAAAAGTCAAAAACTAAAGGCCCAGCATTACCATTAACTGACTGTTACAAAATAAAGATGTTTTTAACCCTCTATTTATGTAACAACTGTTGTTTTAACCACTGTTTATTACACTTATTCATTTATTTATTTTTTTATGTATTTGGACAGACAATTAATATCAGTGAAAGGAAACTCATCTCAGAGAAGACGTCCATGTTTTACCATTAGTTGCTATGATTATCAGAAGCTTCATGTCAAAGAACGTGGCATTCATAGGGGAGTATTTGTGGTGATTGGTGGTTTTGTGTGTGTGTGAATGCTTCCTGGTGGGCGTCTCCTGAGCAGGTGACGGACGCCTCATCACCACTCCTCTCACACCTGTGACTGATCAGGCTGATGGGAAGTAGAGGAGTATTTAAGGCTGCAGTGAAGACCAGATCAGCGCTGGAGCATTGTTTACCATGCGGTAAAGTGCAGAGCCTGTGAGAGACTTAGCTGTGTTTTTTGTGTACTCCCTGTTGTAATCCAAGTCTGTTTTTGTATCTTCAAACCTGTGTTCAGGATTACCTGTCCATCTGGAACCAGTCTGGTCTGCCTTCAACTGCCTGCCGCCTAATTAAGTACTCACCTGCTCAACTGAACCTGCCTGTTCCTGCTACTACT